>NW_021703765.1:57090887-57119466 GCF_005190385.1 Monodon monoceros | reverse complement strand
TGTGTGTGTGTGTGTGTGTGTGTGTGTGTGTGTGTGTGTGTGTGTGTACAGGGCGAGGAGGGAGACGAGAAGGCTTACGAAGGTACCAGAACAGCCTATGCAGCCCCTCACAATCATGTCAAACCATCCCTCCCTCGAGAGGAAGAACACGACTCCACTGTCAAGGCCAGGGGCACGTGGACAGCACCACATGCCCATCTGGTTGCAGGGATGCTTCCCTCCGAAGCTGGGGGAGAGATGTCAGGCCAGACTGTGCACGTGGTCTCTCTCTCCCAGCCGGTGGTGCTCAACTGGGGGTAACTTGGGGCCCCTCCCTCCCCAGGGACACTTGGCTTTGCCCACAAACACTGGCACAAATGGAGGGTTGTTACTGGCATCCAGTGGGTGGAGGCCAGAGAGGCTGTTACGCATCCTACAGGGCACAGAGTGGCCTCCCGCGGCAAAGAGTTATCCAGCCCAAAACACCCGCAGAGCCGAGGCTGAGAAACCATCTCTGAGCGATGGCTCAGCAGTGATTCGTCGTGCAATCCCAATGTGCAATGTTATACGACAATGTGAGGGTTATGCGACACCTGGGCCCCATCACTTAGTGACCCTGGGAGTTACCTGGTTCAAAAATAAATCCAAACCCAAACCCTACACAAGAGAACCCCTGGAAACAAGAAACTCCCAGCGACACTTCAAAGTTGAAAAGGAAGCGAGCGGCCCAACCACGGACTCGGTTGGCCAGAAGGAAAGCATCTCATTTCACCCAGAGAAGTTCCTACGACTCCTCCAGGAGGAGCGTGTAAAGCTCTCGATCATTAAGAGCGTTTTAAACACACGCATTAGACCCAGACAGACAGGCACTTGTTGCATAAAATTACATCATCTTTAAACTGTCCTATTTGCTAGGAGCCACAAAAATAATGGAGGATTTTTCAGAAGTGACTTTGTTTCACTCATGAAAAACATTATTGCTAATCCCCGTGAATAAGCACAGATGATGGAACATCCACAAGCCTCTTCGCAGCCCCCTCCCCCCCCCAGCACCTTGACCAATAGTCCTGGGGCGGGGGGTATGGAAACGGTACCCGGTGCCGCAACGTACCACCCCTGGTTTCCCCCAAACAGCCCCCTCCGGCTCCCAGCCCTGCTCAGACTATGGTGAGACCTCCAGCCGGAAGAGGGGAAGCTGCGTGAGACGGGCAAACAACCACCAAGAGGCTACTCCAACTGTTCAGGGTTAAATCATCCACACAAGTATGGGCTTGGTGAGTAAATACAGCTTTGCCTGGGCTCCCAGCGTCCAAAGCTGAAGAACATCTATGCTCAAACACCAACCATCTGATGAACGCTTCTGTGTTTTGGACATTCCCTTGTCCCAGTCAACCTGCTGTGGGTCACAAAAAAGAACATCTGTGATGCTGGGGGACAAATGAGAACCAAGCCTCCCACACAAGCCTTCTCTCAGCACAGGAACTGACCAGCCCAAGGCGAAGCACCCTGGAGGCTCAAGGTCTCTCTCTCATTTCTCCCAGGCTCATCCTTATGTCAGGGATTCAAATGCTGGCAATCAACTGCTCAACAGCAAGACGTTCTGCACAGATGCGTAACTATATATACAGCTTGGCGTCTTTTCAATGCTGAATAATTTCTGACGACTGAAGGGGAAAAATGAAAACAGCTTCTTTGGCCCATGATCATACCACTCAATGTCTGATGGTTCTCACATGAGTCAGAGAAATGCCAAGACAGTGTAGTCGGGAAAGAGTCATACCGGGCAGCATCTTCTAAGCATTTCTATTTCTCTGGCTCTTGATTCTGCATTTGAGGATAAAAGTTATCCAAATCATATGGCGTCACGAACACCACGTACAGTGTACAAATCTGACAGACCACCCCCCTCCAGCATCAAATGTAAATTTTGAAAAGAGAAGTGTTATTTATTCCCGCATTACAAACTGGATGCGGTTAACTGTCCAGCGGAGTTTAAATTATCCAGAAATACGTGCTATGGCTACATATATATATTTTTTTTGGCCGTGCCGTGCAGCATGCGGGATCTTAGCTCCCCGACCAGGGCGTGGAGCCTGTGCCCCCTGCAGTGGAAGCGCAGAGTCTTACCCACTGGACCGCCAGGGAAGTCCCTCTGGCTACAGTTTAATTATTTTTTAAGAAAAGCCACATGAACTGTGTCTGTGTCACTGAAATTCACAAGCTCCTTATTTTAACAGCAGATGACAGGCTGACAGCCGCCCTCCACAGTATAAAAGATTCCCACGTGCCAGGACAGTCCATGCTGAGGGCAGAGGAAGGGCTGGGTCTTACATCTCTGGGCGGAGTGAGTGTGGCCTGAAGCTGATGGCCGCTCACACAGCATCGCTGCTTCTGCCTGAAAGGCCACCTGGGCACCCACAGTGATACAGGAAACAGGCAGAGAGGAGGCTACCTGCTCACAGGGACAACCGGGTGTGGCACGACCCCAGCGAGGGACCCCCTGAACCTCAGAGCTAACAAAACAGGGCGATCTGATGGCCCTCAGTCGTCATCAAAACATTAATACTTGACCTCACCTGGAATCTCAGGTCTGTATGAACTGTCCTGAGGCGATCACTTACAGAGTCAGAAATTCCCCGCCAAGAGATTTTAAGATAATGTTATAGCTCTTTCTCAAGATAAAGATGACAAAACCTTCACTCATTCAACAAATATTTACTGAGTGCTTGACAAGGGCAAGGACGTGCAGGCACACATATATACCCGATAAATCGGAGATGTGAGATCCGAAATGCCACTGAGGGATCCCGTGAGACCCTCAAACGGCAGGCTGGAGTAGACACCTACCAAGGAAGCACTTTCGAGATTTATACAGCTGAGTAATCGAAGCTGTGTGGGCAGAGATCAACAGAGCAGAACTGCACCCAGAAATAGACCTACACACATACGTCCCCTGATTTCTGACAAAGGTACTCAATGGAGCAAAGACAGCCTTTTCAAGAAATGGTACCAGAACTGGAGGCCCATAGGCAGAAAATGAACCTTGACCTGAGTCTCACACCTTATACAAAAATGAACTCAAAACGGACACCATGGATTGAAATGTAAAACGTAAAACTGTAAAACTTAACCCCACCCCCAAAAAAAACACAGGAGAAAATATTCAGAATCTAGGTCTAGGCAGAGCTCTGAGAATTGATACCATAAAAGGAAATATTTATAAATTGAACATCAAAATTAAACATTTGCCCTGGGGAAGACCCTGCTGAAAGCATGGAAGACAAATTGCAGAGCGGGAGAAAATACTTGTAAACCATTTATCTGACCAAGTATCTAGAAGAACTCCCCAAACTCAGCAGTTTAAAAAAAAAAACACACACAACAGTAAAATAAGCAATCTAATTAGAAAATGCGCAAAAGACATGAAGATGCCAAAGAGGACATACAGGTGGCAAATATGGCCTGAAAAGTTATCCAACATCATTAGCCATTAGGGAAATGCACATTAAAACCACAAAGAGATATCACCTATCAGAATGGCCAAAATGAAGTGACAACAGCAAATGACAGTGAGGACGCAGAGCAGTGGAGCACTTGCGCATGCCTGGTGAGAACATTAAGTGGTGCAGCCACTCTAGAAAATAGTTGGGCACTTTCTTAAAAAAAAAAAAAAAAAAAAAAAATGCAACTACCATGTGACCCAGGAACTGAGCATTTATCCCAGAGAAATGAAGGCTGATGTTCCCACAAAAACCTGCACACAGACGTTCACGGCAACTTTATTCATAACCGCCCTAACCTGGAAACGACCCAGATGTCCTTCAACCAGACTGGTTAAGCCCCCTGTCGTGCATGGTCACCGTGGACCACTCCTCAGCTATAAAAAGACGCTGGACTTCCCTGGTAGAGCAGTGCTTAAGAATCCGCCTGCCAACGCAGGGGACACAGGTTTAAGCCCTGGTCCGGGAAGATCCCACATGCCGTGGAGCAACTAAGCCTGTGCGCCACAACTACCGAGCCTGCGAGCCACAACTACTGAGCCCGCGTGCTGCAACTACTGAAGCCCCCACGCCTAGGGTCTGTGCTCCGCAACAAGAGAAGCCACCACAATGAGAAGCCCGTGCACCGCAACGAAGACTAGACCCTGCTCACCACAACTAAAGCCCGCACACAGCAATAAAGACCCGACGCAGTGAAAAATAAATTTTAAAAAATTTTAATTAAAAAAAAAAAAGCACAGACCACAGATGTGTCCACAACCTGGGCAAATCTCCAGAGAATGCTGCTGAGTGAAAAAAGCCAGTCCCCAAAGGTTACACAGTGTGACTCCATTTGTCATATTCCTGAAACGACACAATTATAGAAACAGAGACCACAGCAGTGGGTGCCAGGGGTGCAGGATGGGAGCTAGGACAGGAGGGAAGCGGGTGCGGCCATAAAAGATCAACGTGAGGGATTCCTGTGGTGATGGGACCGTTCTGTAGCTTGACTGAACCAATGTGATATCCTAGTTGTGAGATCATACCAGAGTTTTACGTTACCTAATAAAACTTGGGGAAGGGACTTCCTTGGCAGTCCAGTGGTTAAGACTCTGCGCTTCGCATGAGTTGGATCATGCAAAGGGGGCATAGGTTCAATCCCTGGTTAGGGAACTAAGATCCTGCACGCCCTGCAGTGAGGCCGAAAAACCAAAACAAACAAAAACTTGGGGGACACAGGGTAAAGGGTACATGGGACCTTTCTGTATTATTTCTTACAACTGCATGAGAATCTGCAAGGGCCTCATGAAAGAGTTCAGAAAAAGAGTGCTGGGGAAGGCTTCAAGAAGAAGGTGTCATTTCTGGGAGAATCTTAAAGGATGGGCTGCATGTCACTAAGTAGAGGTGGGACTCCAGGTACAGTCCGGGGGGAGCAGGGGTGAGGTGGGCTGAGAGGGCCTGTGCCCACTCTGAGGGTGAATTCTGCCCTCCTTCTTCCTATAATTTTCTCAGTAGAGATGAAAGCAGCAGCTTAATGAACACTTCCAAAGCAGAAATTAATTTTATAGAGCAGCATTAGTGGGTCAGAGCAAGCGGCGGATGCCCTTCCTCCTGGACCCACTCCTCCTCCGGCAGCTTCCTCAGTGGCCCCCCATCCAGGCGGCTGCACAGAGCTCCCGTCCACCCCTCCAGTGCCCACCTGCCCACCGGCCTCCTCCTTCCAAGTTCACAGCAAAGGAGGAGGTGGGGCTTGAGCCAAGGTCTAGAGGACAGAGGAGAGGGGAGGGTTGCTGGGTCAGAGGCGTGGGTAAGTCCCAGCCTGGCCAGGACCCACGGTGAGGGGGCCGCCCGGCTTTCACTAGCCTCATTGAAAACCTTGATATGATTCCACCTTGATTTCCCCAAGATATGGCTCCAGGGCCGGGTTCTGGGCACCAGCACAGGCCTCGACAGGCTCTCGCCCATCCCTTCCAACAACAGTGAATCAGCCATTAGTGCTATTTACGGTTGTTTAACTGCACACACACACACCCTTTCTTCCCAGACAGCAAGACTGCCATTTACAGCTAAAACATTTTATTTTTAAGTTTTTTTGGCTGTGTTGGGTCTTTGTAGCTGCGCATGGGCTTTGTCTAGTTGTGGCGAGCGGGGGCTACTCTTCGTTGCAGTGCGTGGGCTTCTTGTGGTGGCTTCTCCTGTTGCAGAGCACGGGCTGTAGGCACGTGGGCTCAGTAGTTGTGGCTCGCGGGCTCTAGAACACAGGCTCAGTAGTTGTGGCGCACAGGCTTAGCTGCTCCACGGCATGTGGGATCTTCCCGGATGAGGGATCGAACCCGTGTCCCCTGCACTGACAGTTGGATTCTTCACCACTGCGCCACCAGGGAAGCCCCATGGCTGAAGCATTTAAAGCTGTTCCTGCCAAGGCCTCCTGTGCTTCCTGCCCTGTTCCTCACCCTCCAGGCCTCTGAGCTCTGCATCTCCCGGACTTGGAGGTCATTCCCTTGGTTGATGGGGCTCTAGTCCAATCGTACCCCTGCCCTCGGGGTGTGGGCAGGACACACAAAGGCCGTTTCCCTCCAGATCCCTGTGTTGACACTGCATGCACAGGCACACACACACCCCAGACTCATGTTTCGGCGTTTGGGAAAAGGACTTAACCAGACACCTCCAGTTCTTCATGCTTCCACTCCATCCCATGTCACCTCGTTATTAAGTTAGCAGGCACGTAACTGAGACCACTCAGGACACCGGGGATTGCTCTCCCCATCCTGCTCTCTAGCTTGCCACCCTCCCTCCAAACTCAGGTCAGCAAAGTAGAGCAGGTGCTGCGTGTTCCCTGAGGCGCCCACAGAGCCCGCCAGGCTCCCACATAGGACGGCTGCCTCGTCCACCTGGCCTGCCCGTCCTTCTGTCCACTGACTGGCCAGGGCCGAGGCCTGAGTGACTCCACAGCGGCCGATGACAACCTGGCCAGGGTCCGGGAGGCGCCCAGGCACGAGGACTCTGCCCATACATGCTTCACACCCACTCACCCACACACATCTTTTTCTTACAAGGGGGACCACAAACTCTGAAATCACAGACAGTGCTATTGAAGTGTAGCATGACAGCAATAAAACCCTCTACTATGTATGTACACCTTTGTTTCCAGACATTATGGACACCTGATAGCCTGAATATAATGACACACAGAAAAAAGTCCTCACCCACTGGGTGAGAAAAAAGTAGAAAGACTGTCTTAATCCATTCAGGCTGCTCTGACAAAATGCCAGAGACTGGGGGGCTTAAAGAACAGACCTCACCTTTTCTGACGGTGACGACCTCCCCACAAGAACATGCCTCTCGCAAAGGATCTCCTTCATCCCTCTCCAGAAGAGGAGAAGAGGAAACACAAGAAGAAGCGCCTGGTGCAGAGCCCCACCTCCTACTTCATGGATGTGAAATGCCCAGGATGCTATAAAACCACCACCGTCTTTAGCCAGGCACAAACAGTAGTTTTGTGCGCTGGCTGCTCTACCATCCTCTGCCAGCCTACAGGAGGAAAAGCAAGGCTTACAGGAGGGTGCTCTTTCAGACGGAAGCAGCACTAAAAGCCCCTGGAATCAAGATGCATGGGAAACCACCCCAATAAACACATTTTGGATAAAAAAAATAAAAATAAAAAAGAACAGACATGATTTCCCACAGTCCTGGAGGCTGAGAAATCTAAGATCAAGATGCTGGCAGATTCCTTGTCTGGTGAGGACCCGCTTCCTGGTTCATAGACGGCCAGGTCCCAGTGTGCCCTCACGTGATGGATGGAATGAGGGTGCTTGTATGGGGTCCCTCTTAGGGGGACACTAATCCTTGTGAAGTGGGAGAGGCTCTGCCCTCATGACCTAATCACCTCCCACAGGCTCCACCTCCTCATAGCATCTAATTGGGGATTAGGATTTAACATGCACCTGGAGGCAACACAGACATTCAGGCCACAGCAGCCATCCCAAGAGAAGACAGTGAAGAGGAGGCACAACGTGGAGAAGCCATGAAAAGGAAAGGTTCTGAGGCCATCGGGGGTCGGGGAGCCACAGAAGGAGGCAAGGATGAAGTGCTGGGTCAGGAGACAGAGGACACATAGGGTTACTCCAGGGCCCAAGAACGGTCACATCCTGTTTTGGCAACATGGCACAGGGAGCCATCGTGAGCCCCACCCCCACTAAACAGCTAGGAATGTTAGAGAAAATGTAACAAGCAAAAATTTATACACAGCTGAACTCACACACACAAAGAAGGAAAATGCCCTAGTGTCCGCAGTGCCTAAGGGATTGGAAACCATGAGCACAAGGGTATGTGTTAAGGGGGGCAGGAGGGGATGGTGGGAGTTACCAGAAATAGGCCAGGGGTGTAAGAAGAGGCTTCGATCAATGCACCAAGGCAACCCATTGCAGAGATGCACCCCCCCACTGAAAGTAAATGAAAAATCACTCGAGGAGGGGAGAGTAAGCTTCTGCTCAGGACACTGGGTGGTGGAAAAAAATCTCCTTTGAAATATGAAAATACCCTAGGCCTATACAAGTTCAATGTCCAACTGACACCCATTTGGTACACAACTCCACAAGCCAAAAATTAAGGACTGTATTTGGACCAATGATACCACAAAGGCCTCCAGAAAAGACCAACACAAAAGCTCCCTAGGAGGACATTTCGACAAACTTCATGGAATTCCTACTAAGAAGGACTTGTAATAAAATCCACTGTTAAGAGTCACCAGATCAGACAAACTGAAGGCTTAGTAACACCAAGAACTCAACAGAACTGAAAAAGACTGACTTTAAAATGTTTAAAGATTTAAAGCAAGAACTATGAGATGATGAAGAAAGAAGAAACTATGAAAATAGAACAAGCAACTTTTGAAAACTTCTAGAAATGAAAAGTTAGTGGATGAATAAAACTGTAAAGAAGAGAATTAGTAACTTGGACAAGAAATTATCCAGAATGTAGCACAGAGAGATAAAAATATCTTAAAAAAAAAAAAAACAAAACAGGTAAGTGAGATGGCAGATGGAATAAGAATGGCCAACATAAGGCCCACATAAGACTAACAGGAATTCTAGAAGAAATACAGAGGATGGGGAAGAAACATGATTCAAAGAGATAGTTTCACTACAGAAGACTATTCAAACAGTGAGAATTTTTCAGAGTTTATGAAAGACAAAAACTCAGATTGACAATGAGTGTTGAGTAAAATAAAAATAAATCTAGATACATTTGATTCAAACTACAGAATACCAAACATGCAGAGAAAAGCTTAAAAGTAACCAGGAAGTAAGGACAGATTATCTACAAAAATGAGAATTATCTAACAGCAGACCTCTTGATAAGCAAAATAGGGCCAAAAGATAATAAAAATACTATCTTCAAAGTGTTAGAATTCTATGCCCAACTAAATATCTTTCAAGACTGAGTATGAAATAAAAGTATTTTAGACAATATCATTTACTGAAATAAACCACTAAAAGATCTATTAATAGTTCAGCAAGAAGGAAACTGAACTCAGAAGGAAGGAGCAACACTCAAGAAGCAATGATAACAGACTGGAAAATGTGCAAATGAGTCTAAATAAGAATCAGCTATGAAATTAGTCAGCTTAGGTGGGGAGATGATTTTAAAAAGATGAAACTGAAATACTGGGTAACAATAGTATGAAAGGAGTTGGAGTTGAAGCTTTCTAAGATGCTTGTATTATTCAGGAAAAGAATATAGATAGTGATTAGTTTTAGACATTGAGAAACATGCATGTTAAAAACGTAAGAGTGATCATTAAAATAATAGTAATAGAATGTATAACTTCCTAACCAAGAGAGAGAACACAGGAATTAAAAACTCAGAGAGGGGTCTTCCCTGGTCGCGCAGTGGTTGAGAGTCCACCTGCCGATGCAGGGGACACGGGTTTGTGCCCCGGTTCGGGAAGATCCCACATGCCGTGGAGCGGCTGGGCCCGTGAGCCATGGTCGCTGAGCCTGTGCGTCCGGAGCCTGTGCTCTGCAACGGGAGAGGCCCGCATACCGCCAAAAAAACAAAACAAAACAACAAAAACAAAAACTCAGAGAGAAATCAACATTAAAAAATAGAGGGATTTGCCTGGCAGTCTAGTGGTCCTATGCAGGGGACCATGTGTAGGTTTGATCCCTGGCTGGGGAGCTAAGATCCCACATGACTTGTGGCCAAAAAAACAAAACATGAAACTGAAGCAATATTGTAGCAAATTCAGTAAAGGCTTTAAAAATGGTCATCAAAAAATCTTAAAAAAAATAAATAGAAAAAAACAAAGAAAAGGCATGGAGGGTGGGATAGAGACGCAAGAGGGAGGAGATACGGGGATATATGTATAGCTGGTTCACTTTGTTATAAAGCAGGAACTAACATCATTGTAAAGAAATTATACTCCAATAAAGATGTTAAAAAAAGAAAAGGCATGGAATATAGAGAGCATAAAATACAATGACAGAAATAAATTCAAACACATTAATAACCACAATAAATGTAACTGGATTAAATTCACAAGTTTAAAAAAAAGATTCCCAGATTCCATTTTTTTTAAAAAAGGTAGCTATAGTTCATTCAGAAGAAATACACCTAAAACATAATGGTGTAGAAAAAATAGAACTTACAGCAAAAAGCAAGACATCAGAATAAAGAGGTCATTATCAAATGATAAAGGCAACAACTCATCACACAAAAAAGTTCTAAATCTTTATGCATTCATATTGAAAATCTAAAAAGCGAAGTGACAGATTATAAGAAAATTTAAATGTAGAATTCTAATGGGTGATTTTAACACATCTTCATCTTAAAGAGATGTATTTAGCAGACAAAACAAAACTATAAAGGATATAAAAATTTGAACAACACAATTAACAAATGATCTGATACTTTTTCTTTTTTCCAAATTGTGGCAATCTAGTAATGGATTAAACTTACAACCATCAAAAAAAAATAGAACTGAAAATATCAGAACACATCCTATACGGCAAAAAAATAAGCATTTTAGTGAAACCTTTCCACCATTTGTTTATTCAGTGATGGTATAAAATGTCCTTCCTGCCGCGAGTTATAGTTCAAGTATTAAAGGCTTCAATCTAATGGATTCAACATCTTCACCCAAAAACTGGAGCATATACAATTCCTCTCAAGCAGTCAAAAAACAGTTAAAAAATCTGATCATTTACTTGGCACAAAAGGAGTCTCAACCAAACCCAGGGAATCAGTATCATGTCCTGAATGGTGATGAAAGATGTCCCCCAAGAGCTATCTGACAGCTAGTTGGTTCCTGTGGTTCCATTCACTAACCCTAGTTCCCAGGAGTGATCTAAAACACGCCTCTGTCCCTTGCAAGTGTCAACTAACTTGGCTAGTTATTATTTGTGTCTAGCATGTACTCAAAAAACCTTTCAGTAGAACGAAAGAAATACAGTTGAGTGAAAGCACTTGGGCAATCTTCAGGAAGTTGAAACTAAACTAAGGTGAACTATTTTAAAGCTTTTGAGATATTCCACCATAGAGAGAGTACTAGAAGAAATATACACCCCCAAAAAAGGGCAAAAAAATTTTGAGCTTTGCACAAGTGGTATATGGGGGTTTGGGTGCATGGACATGGCGTGAACAGCACAGGAAGCCAGCCAGCAAGGAAGCTGTTAACCAGAAGGGACAATTCCAGAGGCGTTAATACTACCAGCCTTCTTTTAAGCGTCTCATCTATCTGTGGAGAAAGCGACTTTTCCAAGACACACCTCTACCAGTTCAAGAGGACCAGAGGGCCTGTGTCTTCTCATCCTTCTCAACTGCCTTTTAATTCACTGCAGGGTTTCCTGCCAAGGGGTGGGAACCCCAGCTGGGCGACAGGGATGGGCCAGGCAAGAAAGGACCTCTGTGTCATGCTAAAGGGCTAGACAATGCGGCCCAAGGCAAGTTTGTTTGTTTAAGCCAAGCATTAACACGGTCGGATTTGGGGGATACAGAAGGTAAAACAGCAAACGGAACGACTAGAAGTAGTGTATCCTTTAATGTGGTGACCACAGACTGTCTGCCCTCAAATACTCATTTGAGAGATGAGTGAAAGCGTGGATAAAATCAAAATGTTTAAGAGGTTAAAATTAACCATTTTAAAGCGTACAATCCAGTGGCGTTTAGTACATTCACAACGCTGTGCGACCATCACCTCCATCCAGTTCATCTCCCAAAAGGAAACCCCAGCCAGGCTCCTTTCTCCCTCCCCTGGTCCCTGAAAACCACTAAGCTGCTTTCTGTTTATGGATTTACCTATCTGAACATTTCCTATAAATGGACTCACACAATATGTCTGGTTTCTTTCACTTGGTGTATTTTCGAGGTTCACCCATGTAGCATGTACCAGTGAGAAAGAATTTCTAAGACCGTGAAAGCAGAGCAGCCGGCAATTGAGGGTGGGGAGGAGGAGGGGTAAGGATAATTGCCATCGCTTAAGCCGGGGTGACTACAAGGACAGTGGCACCATTAACACAGCCGGGAAAGACAAAAGAAGGTACAGGTGGGGGCAAAGGTGACCAGCCTGTTCCTGGACAGTGAGTTTGAAGGGTGACCAGAAGCCCACCCTGGAGGAGGCCACCAGGCAGCTGGCTGAAAGCACAGTCTGCAGCTGCAGAGAGAAGCCCCTGCGACAGAGCCGAGGGGCACAGAGATGCACCGTGTAACTGTCCTCCGAGGGGCACAGACACATCTGCAACCAGGCCTGTCGTGGAGACACACGCACAAACTACCCTGGCCTTTCTCAGAATGTGGCACATCGTCCACTTACCAAACTTCAGAGGCGAACAATAACCAGTACGGCTCAGGACAGAGAAAACATTATCCTCCCTCTACAGCGAAACCCACAAGAAAGTTTGTTCTGGCTTTGCTACAAAGGGCCCATTCACGGAGACCCCAGCTCGAATTTTCTGATTAGCATCTCCTCTGCCACCTCTGAACCCTGTGTGGCTGATTCATCCTTCTCTGCTTCCAAAACGGTCCACCAGCGTCCGACCCTCCTGAGACTCTGTTTCATGCTTCGTTGAAAAGTTTGGTGTCAATATGCAGCCCCACCAGTCTGACTGCGACTCTGGAGATAAAATACTTTGATTGTGTCCCAAGTGAGCAATCCTTCTGAGTAATTTTAAGCTGTAAAGAAAGGGAGGGGCCAGCGCCCCACCCCTTCCTCACAGCCAGCCTGGGCCTCCAATGTCAGTGATCATTTCTCACCCCAAAGAGCTTTTCGCGACCAGATGCCAGGTCCTTCACAAATCCATTTGAATGTGTGCAAAAGAATCCCTGCTCGCTTTCAACACATGTATTTACTTATGTATGTATAATTTACCTATTTATACAAAAACAAACACGCATATAAAATTTATAAAATATACTTCAAAGTTGTTGTCCGTACCCTTAAGGTCAGGCTCAAACTGGAAATTTTGAGAAAAGGGACCATTACGGCCTGCCTCCTGGCAAACTCGGACCAAAGGGAAAAGAGGGAAGTAAGTTACTAGAATGCATAGTGTAGAGGTGAGATCACAACCAGAGGAGGGTCACCCACCGGGACAAACCTGCCCAGGTTCCCCCTCCTCCGCCACGAAGGTTGGCACAGCTCCACGCTCTCATTTTCATCCCCCACTCACCCGGCGAGCCCCTGATGTCCCCCGAGGGCAGGCACTGCTACAGGCACCCCCAGTGGCCCAGACAGAGCCCACAGAGTATTCACAAAGGGGACAGTGACGAGGGACGAAGAAACAGAACACGTAGCACTTTCACGGAAGTGGCGACATACGCAGAATTTACCCTAATCCATAAGGCATCAGATCAGTAAACAGCTTGAGGGCAGCACCTGTGCTGCCATATTCACATCCACTTCCCCCAGGGCCCAGTCAGGGCCTGAGTGAAGTGTGGGTGGAAGGGCAGATGGACGGATGACCGAGGACTGGCTGAATCAGGAAACAAATCCAAAGGAACCATGAAGTACTAAGTGACGCTGTTGGCAGGTAACACACTGGCTTTAGCCATCATCTTAAAGCCCTCACCAACAGTTCTGAACTTCATCAATAGGCAGGATACTTTCCAAGAGAACATTCGGCTTTAATCTTATAATGGAAGTCAACAACAAAACAGGATTTGCATTACTGTAGCAAATGAAAAAAAATACATATGCACTGTCTAGACTGCTTTGCTAGAACACATTCACTCCTTAAAATTTAAAAGAAATCTGTGTTTAAATCATATTGGCTACATTGTTCTCAATGGTGAAAAACTGAAACCATTTCCACTAAGATCAGGAACAAGACAAGGTTGCCCACTCTCACCACTATTATTCAACATAGTTTTTGGAAGTTTCAGCCACAGCAATCGAAGAAAAAGAAATAAAAGGAATCCAAATCAGAAAAGAAGAAGTAAAGCTGTCACTGTTTGCAGATGACATGATACTATACATAGAGCTTCCTAAAGATGCTACCAGAAAACTACTAGAGCTAATCAGTGAATGTGGTAAAGTAGGAGGATACAAAATTAATGCACAGAAATCTCTTGCATTCCTATACACTAATGATGAAAAATCTGAAAGAGAAATTAAGCAAACACTCCCATTTACCACTGCAACAAAAAGAATAAAATACCTAGGAATAAACCTACCTACGGAGACAAAAGACCTGTATGCAGAAAATTATGACACTGATGAAAGAAATTAAAGATAATACAAACAGATGGAGAGATATACCATGCTCTTGGATTGGAAGAATCAACATTGTAAAAATGACTATAGTACCCAAAGCAATCTGCAGATTCAATGCAATCCCTATCAAACTACCAATGGCATTTTTCACAGAACTAGAACAAAAAATTTCACAATTTGTATGGAAACACAAAAGACCACGAATAGCCAAAGTAATCTTAAGAAAAACAGAGCTGGAGGAATCAGGCACCCGGACTTCAGACTATACTACAAAGCTACAGTAATCCAGACAGTATGGTACTGGCACAAAAACAGAAATAAAGATCAATGGAACAGGATAGAAAGCCCAGAGATAAACCCATGCACATATGGTCACCTTATTTTTGATAAAGGGGGAAAGAATATACAATGGAGAAAAGACAGCCTCTTCAATAAGTGGTGCTGGGAAAACTGGACAGCTCCATGTAAAAGAATGAAATTAGAATACTCCCTAACACCATGTACAAAAATAAACTCAAAATGGATTAAAGACCTAAATGTAAGGCCAGACACTATAAAACTCTTAGAGGAAAACATAGGCAGAACACTCTAGGACATAAATCACAGCAAGATCCTTTTTGACCCACCTCCTAGAGAAATGGAAATAAAAACAAAACTAAATAAATGGGACCTAATGAAACTTAAAAGCTTTTGCACAGCAAAGGAAACCATAAACAAGATGAAAAGACAACCCTCAGAATGGGAGAAAATATTTGCAAATGAAGCAACTGACAAGGATTAATCTCCAAAATTTACAAGCAGCTCATGCAGCTCAGTATCAAAAAAAAAAAAAACAACAAACAACCCAATCCAAAAATGGGCAGAAGACCTAAACAGACATTTCTCCAAAGAAGATACACAGATTGCCAACAAACACATTAAAGGATGCTCAACATCACTAATCATGAGAGAAATGCAAATCAAAACCACAATGAGGTATCACCTCACACAGGTCAGAATGGCCATCATCAAAAAATCTACAAACAATAAATGCTGGACAGGGTGTGGAAAAAAGGGAACCCTTGGGCTTCCCTGGTGGCGCAGTGGTTAGAAGTCCACCTGCCAGTGCAGGGGACGGGGGTTTGAGCCCTGGTCTGGGAAGATCCCACATGCCGCAGAGCGGCTGAGTCCATGTGTCACAACTACTGATACTGCGCTCTAGAGCCCGCGAGCCACAATGGCCGAGCCCACGTGCTGCAACTACTGAGGCCTGCATGCCTAGAGCCCATGCTCCACAACAAGAAAGGCCACCGCAGTGAGAAGCCCATGCACCACAACAAAGAGTAGCCTCCACTCACCACAACTAGAGAAAACCCGCACACAGCAACAGAGACCTAACACAGCCAAAAATAAATAAAATAAATAAATTTATTTAAAAAAAAAAATGGAACCCTCTTGCACCGTTGGTGGGAATGTAAACTGATACAGCCATTATGGAAAACAGTATGGAGGTTCTTTAAAAAAGTAAAAGTAGAACTACCATATGACCCAGCAATCCCACTACTGGGCATATACCCTGAGAAAACCGTAATTCAAAAAGAGTCATGTACCAAAATGTTCACTGCAGCTCTATTTACAATAGCCAGGACATGGAAGCGACTTAAGTGTCCATCGACAGATGAATGGATAAAGAAGATGTGGCAATATATACAATGGAATATTACTCAGCCATAAAAAGAAACAAAACTGAGTTATTTGTAGTGAGGTGGATGGACCTAGAGTCTGTCATACAGAGTGAAGTAAGTCAGAAAGAGAAAAACAAATACCGTATGGTAACACATATATATGGAATCTAAGAAAAAAAATGTCATGAAGAACCTAGGGGTTAGACGGGAATAAAGACACAGACCTACTAGAGAATGGACTTGAGGACACGGGGAGGGGGAAGGGTAAGCTGGGACGAAGTGAGACAGTGGCATGGACATATATACACCACCAAACGTAAAACAGATAGCTAGTGGGCAGCAGCCTCATAGCACCAGGAGATCAGCTCGGGGCTTTGTGACCACCTAGAGGGGTGGGATAGGGAGGGAGGGAGGGAGACGCAAGAGGGAGGAGATATGGGGATGTATGTATATGTATAGCTGATTTACTTGGTTATAAAGCAGAAACTAACACATTGTAAAGCAATTATACTCCCATAAAGATGTTAAATAAATAAATCATATTGGCTGAATAACAGACACAGGCAGCACACACCCACCATCTGCTGACACAGGGTAATGAACAAGCGTAACATTTTCCAGCTCACTGGAAGAGAAGGCTCTCGAGAAACATGCTACCGCCTTATTTTGTGTTCTAGTAATAATATACCTCGCTTGGACCCATAAAGGGAATTAACGGCCAGCCCATCGGAATGGAAATTATAAAAAACAGCTTTACAGCGGGGTTCAACAAGCCTTTTTCCGTAAAGGGCCGGAGAGCAAATATTTCAGGCTTTGCAAGCAAGACAGCCTCCGTCACATCATCATCTTTGCTTTTTCAGGTTTATTTTCTGTGTGGTTTTTCCCCCCGACCCCCAACAGTGCTATGAAAAATGTAAAAACCATTCTTAGTTCCCAGGCCATACAAACCGTTGCTGGCCGACCCGCCTTAGACCATGGTAAGAAAGAATAGGACGCTTGGAGTCCCAAGTCCCTCCCAATTCAACCCAAGGGGCAAATCCCCGTCCATGTCCGATTTACCTCCTTCAGCCTCTCCAGCTCGTTTTGGAGGGCCTGTTTGGATATCTCCACTTCAATCATCTGTTGTCGTAGAGCTTCATTCTCATCTTCAGCTTTAGCTCTCTTTTCCTCCACAGTTTCAAGTTCATGGTGCAACCTGACCGACACATCTTTGGCCACCTGCATCCACCCACAGAGACCGTCATCAGGATGGGAAGCTTTCTGCGTGCTAAGGGTACCTCCAAACAACTTCAGAGGCAGAATCATTAAGGAATATTATATTACACCAAAGAGCAAAGACCCTGGCAATATTAACAAGCCTAGCTTTAAAGGGGGAAGGTATGAGTTTGAAACATGAAATCCACATTAAGGGAAAATATGACATTCATCTGGATTAAAAGCCACTTTGCAAGGCCCTGCTCCTTCTAGAATAGCAATATCCCAGGAGCACATGCTTTAAATGACAAGTTAAAAATCATCACCATCATCACCAAAAAAATAAACATTTCTGTTCCCCAAAATAATACAAAACCTACCTGCTTAAAAAAAACAAATGAAGTAATTCCACACGCAGTAGATGTTTCATGTAGTCAAGTTTTAAATTGTCTACTCTGGTAAAATATTTGAATGCTAAAGGCAGTTAAACATTTTTACTTTATAAAAGGAAATAAAGAAGGAGATTTTTGTGAGAGAAATATAAATCACCTTTTTATCACACTGAATGACATTTTGTTAGTGGTTTATAAATTTGATAGTTCCAAAGATTCTTTCTGTTATTATAATGAAAGGCTAAATGAGATTTCCTAAGGACTCGTCTAATAAGGAGGACATTATACATAATTCATCTCTAGATAAATGATTTGATAATTGGGGCAGGAGAGAAGCCATGGTGGAGAGGACAAATGGAATAAAGTCTGGGATTTCTTCACCTCATTCCCACTTCCACCAACGATTCTCAAAGACACTTTAGACAATTAGTTATGTTCCTATTTCTCTTTCAGTTAAATCACCACTACAAGTCTTACTTGGGTTATGGTACTTTCAGGTTTTCTGCATCCTAGAAACTTAAATAACCAAAAAAAAAAAATTTAAGTGGCTATGACCAACTTTTTTTTCCGGACGCTCAGGCTCAGCGGTCATGGCCCACGGGCCCAGCCGCTCTGCAGCATGTGGGATCTTCCCGGACCGGGGCACGAACCCGTGTCCCCTGCATCGGCAGGCGGACTCTCAACCACTGCGCCACCAGGGAAGCCCCCGCTCACTCACCTTTAAGTCCTGCTCCAGACTTCGGATGAGCTCGCCATCCACCTGCCCGGTCTCTGCCACCTTCAGGCTCTTCTGCTCAGCCTTTCTGAGGCGGTACTGCAGGATTCGGCAGTTTTTATTGGCGCGGTCCAGTTCCCGCCGAAGCTCCTGCAGCTGGTAAACATCTTCCTCTAAGTAACTGTCTCTCATCTCTTCCATTTCAGCACGGAGTTCATCCAACTCATCCTACACAAGCCAGACAGAGGAAATTGAGAAGCCAGGTCCATCAGAAAGGATGGAGTCATCCATCCACCCCTGCTCTGCAATACTGTGAACCTTCTGCACAGTTACCTGTCGGCTTCTGGCCGCAACTGTGTGATACGACACAGGGACTCTGGAAATTCTCACGCAAGACAATTATCACCAGATGTCTGTTCAGATCTTATAGATCCAGAAGCCAAAAACGAGCATGGATTATGCATTGCAGGCTCTCAGCATTTATCCTGCTCCCAATCTTTCCTTCCATAATCATCACCATAAACGAAGTCATCTCTGCAGATAATTAAACCTCTAGATTCAAACCAAACGCTGACCTAAACCCGCATCTCTAAGACACAATCTAGGCAGTAAGACAGACACTGCCTGCAAAGAACACAGACTTTAGTGGGGTCATAACTGAATTGTCTGGGAATTATAACATACCCGCAAATGTCCCTAAAATTCTGTCTTGACTAATGATTCTAAAGATAAAACCGGGAGATCAGCTCAGTGCTTTGTGACCACCTAGAGGGGTGGGATAGGGAGGGTGGGAGGGAGAGGCAAGAGGGAGGAGATATGGGGATATATGTATATGTATAGCTGATTCACTTTGTTATACAGCAGACACTAACACACCATTCTAAAGCAATTATACTCCAATAAAGATGTTAAAAAAAATAAAGATAAAACCTCGTGCGCTGTTTTTTTCCCATTCGTCTGCCCTGCATTTCCCATCTCCACTCCACTCTAGCGTCAACATGAAGACACGTGGGTACAGGAGAAACCCAGGAGTTATTCCTGGCTCCCTCCCCGCCACATGCCAGGCCACAGCCAATGCAGTGCTGTCAGCTCAAAGTCCAAATACCTGCGGCTCTCCCGCCTCTATCCCTCTCAAGAGAGCCACAGGTAAGACTTACACAGGTAAGCCCATCCGTCACCTGGGTGCCCCGCTTCCCCTCTATAGCTCAGGCTCCACCCAGACCTACCTCCTCCCCCTACTCATGCCCTCCAGGGGGCTCCACATCACAGAGAAAGTTCTTCCAGGTCCTCCCCAGCACCTGCATGCTGCCCCCTCCTTCCCTGCCACCCTGTTGCTTCCACAGGGTCCAGGCAGCTGGAGGCCTTTCACCTGTTATAGCCTCCCCAGCTCTTTGCGGAGCTCAGTCACACGGTCACACAACTTGGAAGGCACACAATGCCACCCCCTGCCATCCCCCACCCCCCCAGTCTCTAGTCCAGGCCCTGCCCCTCCCGCCACCTCATGTTATCTATGTTTCTTCCTGTTCATCATGTGTCGCCCGCCCAGGAAGGTAAGCGCCAGGAGGGCAGACACCTGGTGTCTCCCAGTGTCCAGGGCAGCGTGAGCCACACGGCAGGCCCTCAATAAATATTTGTGGAATAACTACCCATGAACCTCGGTCAACACCTAGAAAGACCAAATCCTAAACAGGACCCAAACCAGACATCCCCGCACACTGGCTTTGTTCCAGTCTTGCAGTCTGGTCCTGGAAAATTCTTCCCAAACCCATAGACACAGCCGCAGCACGTAATGAGATATAAATTCTATTATAAAGACTTCAACAAGGAGCAATTTGGAAGGCGGGAGATTAAGAAAAGCATTCTAGAACTGTCTTGATTAGTTTGATAATTGATGGCATAAATGTCTCCAGATTAGGGTACACTTGTTCATCGTTTTTTTTTTTTTTTTTTTTTTGCCACACCACGCAGCTTGTGGGATCTTAGTTCTCCGGTCCCTCGGCAGTGAACATTAGGAGTCCTAACCACTGGACCGCCAGAGAATTCCCTATTCCCATTTGTTTTGCTCAATTAATACTGAGGCTCAAGGGAAACACTCTCCCAAACGTGGACACCCTAACCTGTCAGCTCTCACCCTATTCAGTTTGTTCCTGGAGTCTGATCACCCTTACTAATCCTGCATTTATTCTTAAACCCAGGGATTTATTTACAATAAAGAACATGAGTTTCCTAACACCAGAGCCTCAGGTAGACAAGAAGTTGACTAGAAAGGAATCTCCTAGAAGAGTATCCTACCCTGGGTAAGATTAGGTCCAAGAAGTGTAACAAACGAATTGGGAAACTGTGGAAAAATACAGACTGGCACCAACAGGGTGAAAACAATTGTCCAGCCAACCCCACCTGTGTGCAGCCATCACCTATATGGGAAAGGGCACAGACGTGGCACCTCATTCCCCCAAGCCCCAGTCTGTAGGTTCTCCCACTCTGTCCACACCACCTGACCAAGAGCATTACCTACTCAGTTGACCATGACTCCAAGTGGAGCCTGTTTCAACGGACCACCAAGGAGAACGGATGTCAAAGGGGAAAGCTTTACCAACATTCCTAGTAGTCAAACGAATAAAAACGTTTTTGTTCTCATCTGCTACGTGTTCTTACAGAATTTCTGTACCAGTGATGACAGCCTCATCAAAAATATAAGATGTTCTCATGTGTCTTAAGAAAGTTAGATCTTAACGTTGAAAATGTTACGATGTAAAAGCAAGTTTCACTGCTGTTTTTTTCTTCGTGGAGATCTCTTCCTGTCAATCTTGTTCCTGGTAGGAAAATTTGTTGGCACTGGGAGTTACTGGGCCGAGCACAGAGGCCGGTCACTGGAACATCCATGAAGAGAATGGACAGGCTGGGCTCTTCAGGTGCCTGGAGAACCCACCTATTTAAGGAAGGTCCTTTCAAACTGCAGCAAAGAGGTTGTTCCTGATGCCTGATCACTGCACTGAGCCATGGAAGCTGTGCCCTTGACCCAACCCACGCTGGAGGAGACCAACTACCGGCTGCAAGCTTCAAAACAGGCCTGTGCATGCCATCCTCCCATAAAGAGTAGAGAGTTAGGGCTTCCCTGGTGGCGCAGCGGTTGAGAGTCCGCCTGCCGATGCAGGGGACACGGGTTCGTGCCCCAGTCCGGGAAGATCCCACATGCCGCGGAGCGGCTGGGCCCGTGAGCCATGGCCGCTGAGCCTGTGCTCTGCAACGGGAGAGGCCACAACAGTGAGAGGCCCGCGTACCGCCAAAAAAAAAAAAAAAAAAAGTAGAGAATTAGTCCTGAATCTTCAAAATCGAGGTCAAGCTTCACTCAGATCCCATCTGTGAATCTGATCTGACTTTGAGAAAGAGCCTCATCTCTACACACGTCTGAATACAGTTAAAAGTTAATTGTTACACTGGGTAACTAATAAAAAATAGTTCAATACAGGCAATAATCATTATACGTATGTACACATACAAATATCCAGTGGCGTTGGGCATTCCATTTACGGAAGGAACTGTTTACGATTGCTTTTCCTTCTAGAAAGCTTATCAAGTCATTAATGCTTGAAATGATCTATTATTCAAACACGAGTTTTAAAATGTGACATAGCCATAAAAAGACATGACACGACTTGCAGGTAAAAAATGTTCTCTGGTTTTCAGACTTCGTAATGGGGGTGGCATGGGGTTGGGGGAGGCCCTCATCGACCCAATGTTAAACGCTGGCTACGTTCTACGGACGCCTACACCCCCGCTGCAGGCTGAAAAAGTCTGTTCCGGGGCTAGACGAACCCACACCTCCAGATCACCGAGTAGGCCACATGTAAACAGCTAATATTTTTTGGCATAAATAATCACTAACATTAGTTGCATTGAAAAGAAAATTAGGGGGAGACCATAATTGCGTGTATTTGAATCACTGCTTTTGTACCTCATTTTATCTAAATCTGTAGAACAGAAGGCATCCTTTATTAAGCACTTTACCTTCATTACTAAGCCTAAAATAACCCTGCCAGGGACACACGGCCCCCATTTGACAGACAAGGAGGCAAAACCCAAGCCGGTAAACACATCCAAATCCTCTCAGCTAATAAATGGAAGCCCAGCTACAAACCCAGGCTGTCTGGTTCCATACACATGCTCTTTCCGGTAAGTGCTAGAAATTATCTGCAACAACCAGGACAAATGAAACAATAAGCTTTAAATCATATTTTTAGAAGTCCACCGTCGGTGTAAAATAATAAAAACAAGCTAACATTTAGACCTTGACATTGTCAACGTGCAGGCATACTTATTTTCACACTTGGTCCTCACGAAAGTATTATAATATGCAGAAAAGGTATCAATACCCCCGTTTTTAAAATGAGGACACTGAAATTCTAAAAGTTTAAATGCTTCCCAACACTAGCCTGTAGCAGAGATGGGACGAGGCCAGGGTTCCAGCTCTTTCCATAGAGCCTTGAAAAAAGCAATTTTCAGGTTCAATGAAAAGAAGTTCGAAGAAAAGCGAATTATGAACCACGTAAGCTAGCAGCAGACATTTGAAAAGCCAAAACTGTGATTATTCCGATTCGGGTCATGACGAGAGTGACTTTCAAACTAACATTACATTAATTTTCTGACAGCATGCTCTAATTTAGAAAACATTAAAGAACCTTAAAGATGTCTGCCACTTAAATGCTTAAAAAAAAAACCAAGTCAAGCAGAACATATAATGTTTCTGGCAGACAACATTTACACAAAGTAAAAGTGGAAAATTGTTTTTTAATATAGATATTAAGAAAAAACTGCCCTTAATCAAGTTTTATATTGAATTAATATTAGGTCTGTCAGATACTCAAATGTTAGATCATTATCACAGTGAAAAGCTAATTTAGTTTTAACTAAATATACTTTTCAAATTTCGTATGTAAAATGAAATCTTGATGTAGTGGGAAGTTCCCCAACTACTCCCCTTTGCCTGCAGATAACAATCAAACGTTATTTTACATCTATTGGACACATATCAAATTCGAGAAATAATGTACCATGTGTGCACTAGAATAAACCAAGATTAAAATTTCAACGAAAACCTCTTTGCAGGTAGTTTTATCCACCAATATAAAAACCAAATCCACACGGTAAAAGCGGTGAAAACTCTTGATTATACTGCCAATCTTACCAGATCTTAATCGCCTTTAAACAACCTGAAATCAATAACTAGTCCTATTTTAATCACCCCTCCCTAAATAGACCCAACTTAGACAGTGAGGGCAGTCACAGCTGGCTACTGTTGCAATAATTCCGTCTTCTGGGAGTTACAGACCTTATCCTCTGTTGTAATATACAATGAATCCACCTCGCTTCCCTCCGGACAATGGAACTCTCTGCAGAGTCCCAGCTGAGACTCAGAAGGCTCAGGGACCCTTCCCAGTGTTTCCCAAGCACAGTTCATCCAGCAGCAACAGCCCTGTGTTCCCCGGTCTACATGATCTTGCCACCTAAGGTGATTACTGCCGCTTTGAAGGCTGAATAAAGAGTGGGTGTGGAAAGCAGAAGGTCAGGAAAGAATAGGGATACTGTCTGCTTTAACCTTCCAGAAGAAGGGAGGAGGGCCCGGGGCCGGGGAGGGAGGGAGGGGCTGAAGCGCTTCATGCTCAGAACTGTTTATTCCTGCCTCCGTGTCCACCCCACCTCCACCCTTTCCAGGCGGCTGAGCATCTGGGCTCTGAGCAGGCAGATTTAACCAAATCCTTTCAGACCTTGAAACTCCAAAGACTCCAAGTGAGACGCAGGATGGTGAGGCTGGATCGGCGCTGATGCACTGCAACCTCTCAACCCAAATGGCCTCACCAGCGGTCTCCCTAAGAAATCACTCCTCTTCAAGAATCCAATAGTACCTGCTCTGTAGCTAGCGCTGACTTTTGTTTTAACCAGAAATAATTCTTCTGAAGTAACTGAAAAGGCAGAGCAAACTCAGCAGCCCTTCCCGCACTGACCTCGCGGGCCCCACAGGACACGGGCACTTTGGGGTACACTATTTGAGGGCAGGGGGAATGGTGTCGTGCGAGCATCCCCAGTAACGCGAGAAGCATTTTCAAAATAGGCCAATAAACTCAAAGCGATTAAAACCCTCCTGAAAAGCCTGTGAAAACAGAGAACATAATTAATATGTTCACAAGGAGCTCTAGGGCTTGTCTGACAGTCTTGGAGCAATCGAGCAAAATCGCAGTGGCGGTAGGCAAGGAACACTCCAGCAGGGTTTCGTGGACGTCCGCATCACTAACATGGGCCTGGGTCTGGTCTGAGAAAGAAGCAAATGTCTTTCGATAACTGAACTCAATCTCGCACCTTAATTCCTGAAGCCTTCGGAACACATGTGAGTTCATCAGCGGTCAAGGGCCAAGCGTGCTTTTCTGACTGTGCTTTCAGACAAAAAGCCAGCTACCCGGATCAATTACGCACTTCTCACCTAGTCACCACGTTGCCCTGGGATGACAGCAGGAAAGCAGGGTCAGGGGTGGCCCCGTACAGCTCCACACCACAGAAGGGGGCACTGCTCTGTTGACAGTTGATTTTTAAGAAAATACAGCAGGCTGGTAAAAACCAAGAGAATTCCCCTCAAACTTCCTGATCAGCAACCCATCCTCCTACAGTTCTGAGGCCTTAGTCTTCTGCTTGGATTACTCTTAGGTCATTCTAGCTCAGAAACCGTCTTATACAGTAATGGTGGCAGAACTGGCTCGGGAAAGCTTGTAATACTTGTGGTCACCATCCTCCACAATATATCAGAGTAAAATTTCTGGGTGGAGTCTCCTTTCTAATCGCGAGAGTTCTGTGCAGCATTCCCTAAGAAAGCATTAGGTCACAGGCTCGCTTTTATCTACCATCAAAAGAAGTACCAGTGAGGACAAGAGCAACAAAAAGAGACGTTTAGGCTTATAACGCACACACTCTAAACCTCACGTGCCAAGCAGGCCTACAGCAAAAGTCATTGCCCAGGAGGTCACTGATGCTCCCAGCCCCATTTTGCACAAGCGGGTGGGCTCGCTGGCCTTTAGAAAAGTCTAGCAGGGTTGTTGTCTTTCTTTCCCACATTGAACTACTGTCATTTAAGCTTTGAATAGCCAATCATGTAACTCACACTATGTGTTGGTGATCATTCTTCTGACTTCCTAGCCTCCCCAGACCTCCTCTATCTCCGCTTCTCTCCTGTCAGAGGAAAGGCTGGGAGATGGATTCAGGCATCATAAATGGTCGGCCGTGACCTTTTCTCCACAGGAAATGGCAACTGACATTTCCCACAAATTAAACATTGTCAGTGGGGTTTATGGGACCATTTGTCCACAGGCTAGTGGAGAAGTGTTCTTGGTGGCCCTTTCACCTAAAAAGAGGGCCCCTAGGAAAGCTAAACGCTGGGAACATTTTGAGCTAATAAACTCTAAGGCAAGCGTGTGCTCAGAAAAGGAGCCTTCATGGAAATAGGGTTGCAGCCTGGAGCAGGGAAAGAACAGAGGTCTGGGGGCAGGGAAAATACAAGCTGCATCGCTTACTAGCTGGATGACCTTGGGCAAGTCACTAAGTTTTCTCAGCTCTCAGCATCCCTGTCTGTGAAATTGGGGTTATGATAAATATAACAATGATACCTATGTTGCTGTGAGATTCACTGAAATATCAAATACATCAGATTAGGTGCCAGGGCCAGACACCTATTTCCTTCACTGAGAATCTAACATGAAAAAATAAAGCAAATAACCAGTCATCTAGGAATGAACCCCGAAATGACTGCCTACCTTAACATCAAAGATATAATGAGAAAACCTCTTTTCAAAAAAATTTTAAAACCCTTAATTTTCTGTTACTTAGCTGTCATGATTTGGATAAACATCATTCAATCAGAAACGCTGTGGGTCAGGGATTAGGCTAAGAGCCGAGGCTACAAAATTCAATAAGATCATCTTTCTTGTCCTCAGGGAGCTTACTTCCGGGGCAAATTTACAAAAGTGCTGATTTCACAACAGAGTTACACATGATACCGTGGCTCTTTCTCTTCCACACCTCTGAATTTCACTCTGTTGTCTATTACACAAGAGTCAGTGACAGGGACTTCCCTGGAGGCACAATGGTTAAGAATCTGCCTGCCAATGCAGGGGACACGGGTTTGTGCCCTGGTCCGGGAAGATCCCACATGCCGCGGAGCAACTAAGCCGGCGAACCACAACCACTGAGCCTGCGCTCTAGAGCCCGCGAGCCAGAACTACTGAGCCCGTGCGCCTAGAGCCCGTGCTCCACAAGAGAAGCCACTGCAATGAGAAGCCCAAGCACCACAACGAAGAGTAGCCCCCGCTCGCCACAACTAGAGAAAGCCCCCGCGCAGCAACGAAGACCCAACGCAGCCAAAAATAAATAAATAAATGAATTAAGAAAAAAAAAAAATGCACTATTTGAAACGTCTTACTCCAAGTCTCCATCTGCTCTCTTTCCCCACCGCTCTCCTCCTCTGCCTCTTTGAACAGGATAAAATAACCACCGGGCTCAGTGAGTTAGAGCAGCTTCTACAGCCGGAGTTTAGGAATACTCAGCAGTTCACTGCTCTGATCCCAGTCTGAACTGCACACTTCACCGCCAAGCACCTTAAAAGCTCACATCCGTGGTCCCACCAGCCAACACTTGGCCTCCATCAGGGACCGTCAGCATTTGCTGAGAACACAGGGCAAATCACAAAACCCACTGATAAAGGAGGTTTCGGAGCAAACATATATTTAACTGTCTTAACAGAAACAGGAGATTTACACCGGTGGAGCTATTTACCAACCTGCGTATCACAATAAATTAAAACAATTGCTTTCAGGACAGCCCTCCTTACTTTCAGGTGACCTACCCCCACCCCCAACACTGCCTAAATCCTCTTTCCTGCAGCGCCAGCCCTCCTCCTCCTGGAAAAGATGGAGTCAGACTTCTGCCCCAAAGCTCACAGGACCCAGAAGCCTCTTAGAGCGGGCCCCGCCGCCAAGTGCTCAGATAGGACGCAGAGGCTGCGATTCCCTCGAAAGTGCCCCGGCGTGAGCAGGGCATCAAGTGGCCTCTCCTGACACGGAAAACCCAGGTGGTGGACGTTACAAAGGACCGGCCAGCAGGACACAGTGGTCCCTCCACTCAGACCGCACTCAAGACACTCCTGAACTGCAGGTTTATCACTGAAAACGCCGAGGCCCTCTGTCTGCTCTGTAAGCCCCGGGAGAGACACGGAGGGCGCCCGGCTTTCTGTAACTGGGAGAAGCGGCAGGCGAGTCTGCAGCCTGGGCCACCACACCCTCCGAACCCCACTCTCCTCCCACGGAGCCCGGCCCAGAGCCCTTCGGCTGGGGAAAACCCGCTCCCACAAGCTAGGGGTCTGGGGGTCGACTGCACATCCAAAAAGTGACCAGAGCCGACACTCTATAATCAACGCAGCATCAACAGGGGCAGAGGCATCCGCGGAAAGCAGCAAGACTTCTAGAAACAAGCTAAGTGGGTTGAAAAGCAGCCCAGACCCACAGGTCTTGCTGCTCCTTCCAGAAGTTTTGGCTCCAGTTCCCAGCGCCTGGTGTGTGCGGGGGACAGGAAAGTGAACGACAGCTGGAGAAAGCGCTTTCGGGACCGGGAGGCGGGGCTCGCGGGTTCCAGCCCGCACCCAGACGTGGGGTCGCCTCCGGGCCACCGGCGGCAGGGCGGGCTGCGCACCTTGAGATAGTCGTTCTCCGAGCGCAGCTCCTCCATCTCCCGCAGCAGCTCCTCCGCCGCCGCCGCCGGTACCAGCCGGGGCTGCTCGCCCGGGCCGTGCTCCTTGGGGTTCCCGGGGACCGTTCGCTCTGGCGGAGCGCACCCCCCGGCATCCTCCGCCACGCCGGGCCCCGGGGACCCCGCGGGGACCCCGCTCGGGCTGCTCCGACCCCCGAGGCAGGCGGCGGGGGGCGCGGCGAGGAGCGGGAGGGGCTCGGAGCTGCCCGTAGGCGCCCCCCGAGCCGCGGGGCTCGTCGTGGGGGCTCCCCGCAGGGGTTCCCGGTCGCTGGAGCCCGTGCCGGACTCGGCGTCGCTGCTGGCGGCGGGGATCAGGCGCTGCTCGTCAGACAGGGGGTCGGAGGGGCAGTCGGAGAGATCGGAGCTGCTGTCGGTGTGGCTGATGCGCGAGCCGGGGGCCGGGGAGCCGGCCGCGGGGGTCACGGCGAGGATCACGGCGGGGACCGGGACGATGGGAACCCGGGGACCGGAGGCGCGGGCGGGGACCACACCGGAGCCGCGTTTGGCTTTGCGGCCCTTGGCAGCGGCGGGCAGCGGCTCGGCCCCGGGCGGCGGCTTCCCGACCCGGGGCAGCGGCTCGGCGGGCGCCGCGCGCGCCGCCTTCCTGGGGCCCAGAGCGGCCTTGGCGCCGCCCGCTGCTCTGGCCCCGGCGCCCGGCGGCGGCT
>NW_021703765.1:57073714-57090487 GCF_005190385.1 Monodon monoceros | reverse complement strand
GGGCGCGGCCGGGGGCCCCGGCGAGGGCGGCGCCTTGCCTGCGAGGCTGGGCGAGCGCGGAGCGGCGGGCGCCGGGGCTCGGCCCGAGGAAGGGGCGGCCGGGCCGGGGGCCGCGGGCCGGCCGTGTAGGTCCTTGAGAAACGGCCTGGCGGGCGAGGGCGCGCGGTGCAGCCGCCTTCGCTCGGCCAGCGGGTGGAGATAGTGGTGGCGGTGGTGCTGGCCGGGCGGCTGCGGCTTCGCATCCGGGGCGCCGCCGGCCGCGGGGCCATTCAGCGTCTCCATGGCCGGGGCCCGGGCCGCGAGCAGCAGCTCAGGCGGCGGATGCTCCGGGCGGCGGCGGCGTGCAGCCTCCCCGCGCGCCCGCTCATCACTGTCCGCCAGCCCCGCCCGGTGTGCGCCTCGCACTCCCGCGCCGCCGCCGTCCCCCGCACCCCGGCCTCGAGGATCCCCGCGGGGCTCGCGGCCTCCGTCTCCCGGCTCTCCTCCGGCTGAGGTCACCCGCGTTCGCGTTCTCCGGGCGCGGCGGCGCGGCGGCTCCCTGCCGCTCGCATCCTCTGCGCGCGGCGCGCCGGGCTCGCACACCCGCCCTAGTCCAGCGGCAGCGACGCTGGCGGCGCGCTCCCCGCTCCCGCGCCTCGCTCCCCGCCCAGCCCGCTCCCCGCAGCACCGCCCGCTCGGGCCCGCGCCCCCCTCCCAGCGCGGGCCCGCCGCCCGGTGCGCATGTCCCGCCTCCCGCCAGCCGGCGCCGCGATGGGGGCGGGGCTGCGCTGCCGGACTGCGCGCCGGCTGTGGCCCCCGGCCCTCTCCGCCCTGGGACCCTCGTGCTTTTGGCGGCCGGGGAGGCAGTACGGGAGTTGGGAAGGGAGGGGGAAGGGGCAGAGGTGAACTGGGGGGGCGGGCGCTGCCCCCCGGGGTGGCGGCAACCTGGAGGTCCGGGAGGGTGCCTGGGCCCCAATGTGGGGTGCACTCTCGGGGCGCCGGCGTCCCCTCCGCGGAACAACGCCGCCCCACAGGCCCCCGCATCCAGGCCGGCCTCCCACGGCCCCTTAGTTCCACCCCACCGTCCTCTCCCTCAGGGCCGAAGTCTCCACCCTCCTTTAAGGAGTGCTGGGACCCGACGCAGCCACCTATCGGGTCCAAAGGCGCACGGGGCTCAAGAGTTGGCACCCCAGTGGCCTCTGGAGCTCAGAGGAGGAGCCGCTGTTGGAGTAGGAGAAGCATCTCGCCAAGTTTGGCGTCAGAAAGGGAACTCACATTTAGTGTCGGCTGCAAGCCAGGCCCTGTTAGACACTCCAGCAACTCAGGCAGCGGCATTGTTTCATTTCATCCTCATAACAAACCCGACTACGAATTACTTCTGTCTACTTGAAGGATGAGGACATGGATGCGGGAGGTGAAGTCAGTACCGCAGCCAGTGCACGCTGGCTGGGACTCATGCCCGAGTCTGTGCAGTGTTCAGTCCTACATGCTGTCCCCTCGGAGAACCCGGAGCTTGAGCGCCGCTTCGACCACAGGAGGTTCTAGCCTGGCTCACGGACCTTTTCAAGCCTCTGTATAATTAGAAAATACCTCCACCTGAGTGTGGGGAGTGACTCAGCAAGGATGAGAAAACACTGTGTAAGCTGTAAAGTGCAGTTCTATATCACTGAGTGCAGCTTTTGTCCCAGGTGTTGGTTTGTAATAGAAAAGAACCTTCGTGTCCTATTACAAATTAATCACTAAAGCGATGTTGCCTATAAGCTTAAATTATACATAATGACCCGCCCATCTCTGGGAACCCCACCTCCCAGGGAATGAGCTTTAAGCTAAAACACCTTTGTTAAGCTCACAGGAAACCTCCTGACCAGGCCCACCTGTGAATGGCTGCAGGAAGGAAGAAATTAACACATTCCCCTCCAAGTTTGGCCAGAAACACGACTCTATCTCCTTCCCCTTTCAGTATAAAAGAATCCTGAATTGTAACTTGGAGAAGATGTCTCTTTGGGACATTAGGCCATCATCTCCTGGCCTGCTGGCTTTTTTTTTTTAAGATTTATTTATTTATTTTTATTTTGGGGGGCTGTGTTGGGTCTTCGTCGCTGTGCGTGGGCTTTCTCTAGTTGCGGCACGCAAGGGCTACTATTCGTTGCAGTGCACGGGCTTCTCATTGCGGTGGCTTCTCTTGTTGCAGAGCACGGTTTCTAGGCGCACAGGATTCAATAGTTGTGGCTCGAGGGCTCTAGAGCGCAGGCTCAGTAGTTGTGGCGCATGGGCTTAGCTGCTCCAAGGCATGTGGGATCTTCCCGGCTCAGGGCCCGAACCTGTGTCCCCTGCATTGTGGCCTGCTGGCTTTCTGAATAAAGTCGCTACTCCTTGCCCCAACAGCTCACCTCTGGATTTATTGGCCGGTTGTGCAGTGAGCAGTACAAACTTGGACTCAGTAACAGGATGGTGGGCAATACTCAGAGGAATAAGGGCCAGCCTGCCGTCTAGACTTGGCTTTGCTGGGAGGCAAAGGCGGGCAGTGCTTACAAGTTGCTGGGGTCGGCACGGACCCTGACCCCGGAAGGATGGGCTGGTCTAGTAGGTGAGTACCCAGGTAGGTGGGACATTATCCTCGAGGCTAGGGGAGCCTTCGAGGATGCTGAGCATGACTGATCTCTACTTAGGAGGATCCCACTGGCCACAGCAGCAAGGAGGAGGAGGCAGGTGACAGGGAGCAGTTAGCAGCTGCGGCCAAAAGCGCAGATGAAGGCAGTGGTAGTAGGAATAGAGAAAAGGGGACAGATTTTTGAAGATAAAAGGAAAAATAGAACCTGTAAGGGAAAAGAATCTGAAAAAGAATATATCTATATGTATAACTGAATCACTGTGCTGTACACCTGAAACTAACACAACATGGTAAATCAACTATACTTCAATAAAAATTTATGTACATAAAAAATAAATAAAATGTTAAAAAAAAAGGGGAAAACATAGACTCCAAAGTCTGTGATCTTAACCTTAAATCACCCTACTTAGCCACCTCCTTCAAAAAGTGCGGGACAGGGCTCCCCTGGTGGCGCAGTGGTTGAGAGTCCGCCTGCCGATGCAGGGGACACGGGTTAGTGCCCCGGTCCGGGAAGATCCCACATGCCGCGGAGCGGCTGGGCCCGTGAGCCATGGCCGCTGGGCCTGCGCGTTTGGAGCCTGTGCTCCGCAACGGGAGAGGCCACAACAGTGAGAGGCCCGCGTACCGCAAAAAAAAAAAAAAAAAAAAAAAGTGCGGGACAAAGTCATCACTGACGCAATAGCTAATAAGACCACAGCCATCTATCATGGGGTATTTGGAGAAAAAGGACACAGGTGGTGACAACAGTGCAGAACAGAAAGGCTGACAGGTGCCCTGCTCCCACGCCAGGCCCATCCAGCTCTCCCTAGAGGGCGCTCTAACTCTCCCTGATGCCCAGTGATTAATCAGAAAGTGGCCGCCATCAGTCCCCAGACCACAGCCCCCTGGAACTCTGGGACCTTCTCCTCGACCTTCCAGAGACACAGACGTCCCCGACACCCTCACATTTCTCGAGAATTATGTCCAGGACTCTTAGCACAAGCTTGCCAGCTCCTCACACCGCATCTAATCATGCAAAAGACCAGCTCAAAAATGTTTCGGTAAGCTAGTCTTCCAAAAATATCAGCCAGGTGACCATACTCTTTGTCGCCAGCTTCCTTTCCCTCAGCTAGTAAGTCAAACAAACTTTATCCTCTGAACGATTAGCCTGGCAATTGTTTCCATTGGACCTTGGCAAGGCGGTGTCCAGGAATGCTTCCTTTGTTCCCAGCAGTCAGTGCGTTACAGGTGTTACAGGTGTACCAGATACCTGCTTGCATCATAGATGTTTTTAAAGTCACAGATGATTTTTAAATAACGTTTTGTTCTTGTTAAATCAACTTAGTCTTAAGGCATTAGGGGTTTGCTATTTAAAGGAGCCTTAAAGTGCTTTGTTCTGGAAAACAACAACAAAATCCAGTGTGGGTGTGGCTGTTCGGGTCTGTCTGCCCTCAGACCCTGCCCCCTGCTCTGTGTAGCCAGGGAACAACCCACAAAGGTGGGCTTGCTGGGCTCCTGGGTTTGCTGATTGGGTTTGGCCTCTGAGAGGTGCGGTCAGGAGATTGGAAGGTAACAGCAAGGAAGAAATCAGGGGATTTCTTATTCTCTCTCTGTGCCTCAAGTGGCTTCTGAGCGGCTGGGTCTCCTCTGTGGACTGGCCTGTTGGGGTTCCAGCTTTCCCCAGATGACCTGCTCCTACCGGTAACTTCATCTTCTCACAAGCCTCTCAGTCAAGGATTGTCATGGCTTCCTGGGGCTGCAAATCTGTGGGTGACGTCACTGCCCCTGTTCGGCCCTTGATCCCCCCAGCCCATAACCAGTCCCTGCACTGCAGTGCCTGTCTAGGGCCTGCGTGCAGCACTGGTGTGAAGAGTAGTTTGGGGAGATAAATTAGGAGCATGGGGTTAACATACAGACACTACTACATATAAAATAGATAACCAACAAGGACCTACTATATAGCACAGGGATATACTCAGTATTCTGTAATAACCTATAAGGGAAAAGAATCTGAAAAAGAATGAATATATATATGAATATGTATAACTGAAAAGAAAATATATTACAAGTATTCACTGAAAAATAAAGAGAAAATTCGGATTAAATAAATATTTAATTTTTTTTCTAAAAAAAGGAGTAATTTGCTATGACTGTATCCACAGCCTTGTCAAAGAGCAGCGTGCTACAGTAACAAGAGCTGAGATTTTGCCACCAGGCCGATCTGGGGCAAATCCCGCCTAAGTCACTTGCACTCTGTGTGGCCATGGGTAAAGAATTATCATCAACATCATCACTGTGATTTAATACCAGTGGAGCAATCTCCAATAGTTTAAAATGTGAGCAAAGCAAACTTAGAGTGAGTTACAAATCTAGTCTGTGTCTGTACGGTTATATAAAGCGAAACAGATTTTTTTCTTCTTGTTTGACTCATAGAGGGGAAAAACATGACTGCCTCTGGACGACAGAGTTCTTTGCAGAACTTCTGCACCCTCAAAACCTTGTCCACAGTACTTATCTATTTTCCAGTTATTTCCCTTATTTTAACACAAAGGCACTTTAGAATATGAAATCATTCCTGGCCTAAGTCAGAATAAGTCATCCTCTTTGAAAAGAGTGGAAAGAAGAGACTTTTAACAGAGTGGGCTAGTTTTTGGCGCTTCAGGAAAGGTGGGGTTGAAAAGGGACAGCCGGAAGTCAGGTGGCCCTCGTGGGGTGCAGGTGCCTCCCAGCTGCCCCTGCAGGGTTACTGCCAAAATGTCACGTGGGACTTGATGCAGGCCAATCCTACAAGGGCCCACAGACCCCTTCACATGGCCAGACTGGCCCCTGTATATGGCATGGTGGTGGTCATGATGATGGCTTCAGAGGCTCAAAAATCTTGAGGGCACCAGAAGCACCTGGGGAGCTTGTTACAAATGCAGGTTCTATGGCCACACGCCCTGGAGCTCTGATTTCAAAGGTGTGGAGTGGCGCCCCAATCTGAACTTTTGCAGTACGCGGGCCTCTCACCGTTGTGGCCTCTCCCGTTGCGGAGCACAGGCTCCGGACGCGCAGGCTCAGCGGCCATGGCTCACGGGCCCAGCCGCTCCGCGGCATGTGGGATCCTCCCAGACCGGGGCACGAACCCGTGTTCCCTGCATCGGCAGGCGGACTCTCAACCACTGCGCCACCAGGGAAGCCCCAGCCTGAACTTTTAACAAGTACTTTTGATGCTGATGACCCTCTGACCACACCCGAGAAGCCCTTAGTGTTTCAAACACAGCCCCAAGCATCACAGGCTTGTCATTTCCTCCTGGTTCTGTTTGAGAGTCCTTCCAATTTTGGTATGAGATTCTGGCAGATAAGAGATGCAGAGACCACGATAAAGGTTTAGCCAGTGAAGCCCCAGCTGTAGACAATGTCACAAAGTCCAGGCCTGTCCTAGAGCCAGTCTTAAGTGGTGTCTCTCTGATCCAAGAACCCAGAGGAAGGGGCTAGATGGTGGCAAGGGGGCTCTTTGTTTGTGAGCAGTGGTTCTTTATGAGGAGGGAGCTCCCTCTTGGAGCATTTGGGAAGTTTGTTATGGTATTTTCTGTTGTTGCAAAAACTGGGTTGGGGAGCACTAGCTGAATTTAGGAGGGGAGTCAGGGATGCTGGATGTTTTGCAATAACCCCAGAGAATCGCCCCATACGCTGCACAACTTCCAAATGTGCTCCTGAAACATTCATGAGGGTAAAAAAAAAATTTTTTTGCTTACCATCATCTGAGCCTAGAACGTAACTGTTTAACTTAGTCCAGTCGGGCTGCTATAACAGAATCCCACAGAACGGCTGGCTTATAAACAACAGACATTTATTTCTCACAGTTCTGGAGGCCGGAAGTTTGAGCTCAAGGCACCAGCAAGGTCAAATTCTGGAGAGCACCCACTTCTGGGTTACAGACCAACATCTCATGTCCTCACCTGGCAGAAGGGGCAAAGGATCTCTCTGGGGCCTCTTTTATAAGGGCACTAATCCCAGCCATGCAGCCTCCACCATCATGAGCTAATCACTTCCCAAAGGCCCCACCGCCTAATACCATCACCTTGGGCATTAGGACTTAACATGAATTTTGGGGGGACACAACATTCAATCTATAGCATGGTTTCACACCTAAACACAACACTTTTACATATAATTTTTTTTTTAGTTTTTTTTAGTTTTTTTAGTTTGTTTTACTATATACTGGATTTTTTTAAGGCATGCAGCTGCAATAGAAATCAAGACTGGACTTCATTTTATTTGGAGATTTGCAATGAGTTGTTGTGTTTTTTTAAAAATTAATTAATTTATTTATTTTTGGCTGTGTTGGGTCTTCATTGCTGCGTGGGTTTTCTCTAGTTGCGGCGAGCGCGGGTTACTCTCCGTTGCGGTGCGCGGGCATCTCATTGCGGTGGCTTCTCTTGTTGCGGAACATGGGCTCTAGGCGCGCGGGCTCCAGTAGTTGTGGCTCATGGGCTCTAAAGCGCAGGCTCAGTGGTTGTGGCGCACGGGCTTACTTGCTCCGCGGCATGTGAGATCTTCCCAGACCAGGGCTCGAACCCGTGTCCCCTCCATTGGCAGGCGGATTCTCAACCACTGCGCCACCTGGGAATCCCTGCAATGAGTTTTTCATCTTTGATCATTTCGTCATTGATGGCAGTGCCACTCAAAATATTTGAGTCATCAGTATAACACCTGTATTTGTCTGCATTTTTGCAGTTGTCTCTATGTATAAGATCTGAGTACTTCATTGTATATATTTTCTAGTATATTTGTAAGCTTTATATGTTAAATACATATTATTTTGTTATAAATAACTTTCTTATTATTTCTCCTTTATATTACTATCAGAGCATTGTATTGATTTTTAAAAAATACATGTTTTGGGGAGATGTTCACACACTAACTGATTCTCATTTCACGAAAGGAAATGGCATTTGTAAGAAAAGGTGGGGCGATGTGCTGCCCTTGCAGGGAACCGGGGCTCCTGCCCAGAAAGAGATGAGGTATTGTGGAGGGTGCCCCCTCGTGGTGGGTGTTGGGATGACATCCCTTCCCCCACAGGAAGAAAACTGAATCTAGAAGTGTCCCCTGGGGGGGAGGAAGAGGAGGTTGGAGATTCTAAGACGTGTCCTTTCATTAAAGGAAGCAGTGTTTCATTATGCAAGCTTTTGCATGTTTGCTAAACTTGAAGTTAAAAATTCAGACTTCTTTCCTCTTACAACATAACTGCTAAAATTTGTAAAATTATTTTTAAAAAACGATTGTGGGATTCACAGCTTGATGCGCATGGAAAACATATTGCTGAAAAAAGTAAAACTCGGGACTTCCCTGGTGGTCTAGTGGTTAAGACTCCGCACTCCCAATGCAGGGGACGTGGACTCGATCCCTGGTTGGGGAACTAAGATCCCACATGCTACCTCGGCGTGGCCAAAATAATAATAATAAAATTTTAAAAAGGAAAACTCAGCAAAGTACTGTATCTTTCCGGATCGGCGCAGCATGTGGACTCTGAAAAAATTCAGGGAAATTAATAGGTTATGTTGTCACCGCTTTAACTTAGAACATCGCTCATTTCCTCATGCAGGTTCTGAAATGCATGGCATTTCTTGTTTTATTGTAATTCACCATTATTTATTTCTCTACTTACAGACTTACAACCCTTCAGAACAGAAAAGGAGATATGAGGCCAATAACTACTTCCTCCTGCTGACTCTGGGGTTCCTGCCCAACTTCAATGCTCATCTTTCCATACAAAATAAGAGTAGGTTCATATGGAAAGCAGAAATAGAACAGGCATTTGTAGGTTTCATAGCAGACAGTACTTAGGGCATACATTTCCTGATTAATACAGAAGATGGGATACTGTTTAAGACAACACACACAAGGGAATTCCCTGGTGGTCCAGTGGTTAGGACTCCACACTTTCACTGCTGAGGGCCCAGGTTCAGTCCCTGGTTGGGAAGCTAAGATTCCCCCAAGCGGCATAGCATGGCACACCCCCCCAGAAGAAAATCACACATAAAATACAGTTTCATTATTAATTCTCATAAAATTACCGTCAAGCTCATTTTAGGAACGAGGAGATACAATGATGTGGGTTCTATGCCTGGGCACAGTGGTTTGTTCAGATACCTTGGACAAAAGAGCTCAGTCTTCCTGGGCCTTCAAGGCCTAATCTACCAAGTTAGAGAGTTGAACTGAAGCTTTAGTGTATGTCCCAGCTTCACATATCTGAGGACTGAGGTAAACTTTTCAGTGCTATTTTAATTATCAACATGGGATTATTCATAGGAAACTGTAGGTCACCTCTGTTCATTCTCAGACAAAGTATCCTCAAAGAATATGAACTAATTTTCATACAAGAACAGTATCACTTAGAAGGTTGATAGGATGGAATAAGTATGGCAAACGTTAGACATGTTCCTACTTATCGTACTGGGGCAGACTACTGAGGGTTAATCATGTTTTTAAGAGATTCTCAGTATTATTCCTGAGGATAAGTCCATTTCATATTTGCCTCTTTAAATATTTAAATATCAGGATCTAGGAATTTGAGCGCAGAGAGAAAGCACTGCAGTCCTCTCGTTCATCAGCTCCTATCTGGGAAACCCCGTGGCTGCTATCCACTGGTTGTAATTCTGAAGCAGACCTCCTTTCCATAATTAGGGTGATTGTATAATTTATCATCCAGACCGTAGAATATTTGAGAATGAAAGGGGGCACAGTTAGTAATTACACGAGACAACAGGCCTGAAATGGACCAGGGCAGCTGGTTCAGGCTGTACGGTCACCTGTGATTAATGTCCATTCCTCAAGGTAAGCATGTCTCCAGATTGGGTCAGACTGACTCATGTTTACATCCACTTACTCTAAGAACATGAACTCTTTTCACTTTGTTTATCTCTTTTAAATATACTTGGGAGAGAAGCCTGTTAAAGAATCTCTATAGCCTGTTCATCCACTCACTCATGTACACACTCATTCATTCAAAGATTATTTATTGGGACTTCCCTGGTGGCGCAGTGGTTAAGAATCCATCTGCCAATGCAGGGGACACAGGTTTGATCCCTGGTCTGGGAAGATCCCACATGCCGCGGAGCAACTAAGCCCGTGCGCCACAACTGCTGAGCCTGAGACTCACAACTATTGAGCCCTTGCACCTACAGCCCGTGCTCCACAACAAGAGAAGCCACCACAATGAGAGAAGCCTGCGCACCGCAACGAAGAGTAGCCCATGCTTGCCGCAGCTAGACAAAGCCTGTGCGCAGCAATGAAGACCCAATGCAGCCTAAAAAAAAAAAAGAAAAAGAAAAAGAAAAAGATTATTTACTGAACCCCTTCTAAAATGCTAGGCTATGTATAGATATTGGGAATAGCAGGGATGAAAAAAACATGGCATCTGCCTTTTTGGGGCTCATCATCTCATATAGAAAATATAATGAGGAAGAGAAAAGCTGCCCCAGGTACCAGAGCTGGCCTCCGTATCACCTAGGCCTCCACGTTCCTAGGGTCTGGCCTGACTCTCAAAGCCAGGCCCTGGCAGTCTCCTCTCAAATATATACAATGTTACAGAACCTCAACATCAGACAAGGTCACTCTGGGACTGTGATGGGTCAAGACAAAAGCAAGACCACTCTGTAGTCATGTCTGAATACAGACGAAACACGGATATTTTCTAAACCACAGAAATGACCAAATATCCCTTTCTCCCTGCTATATGAGCTGCTGTTTCTTACCAATTACAGCGTCAGTCTTGCCCAAGTGGTCCCCCCTTCTAGGTGAGATTAAGATACCCAGTCATAGAATTATCCCTGCTTCCTGACAGCATCCAATCCACCCCAAAGCCCTGCTCCATTGGACCCTCCCCAAATCACCTAACAGAAGTCCAAATCCATGTCCTGCAGAGGGCTTCCCACAGTGTCCATCCCTCCACTGCCATGGGCAATAAACCCAACGTACTCAACCGCGGTGTGTGAGCTCCTGGTGAGGATAATTATGACTCCGGAGGAAACCTAACATAGCACCCATTCTCTGTTTTACAAATATATCAATATGTGAAACATAGTTTTTGTGCTTTAATGGGTCTTGTTTCTCTTTGAAAAAGACGGCATAAATATGGAAAAAAATTATCGATATATTTAAATGCTATAAATCTCTGAGCAGCTAAATCTGCTTACTGTTTGCCCAGATCAAAGCCTGCTTTGGAGATGAAGAGAAAGTCTTTTAGCTCCATGAATTTCTTTTGTTCCACAGTGAAGCAAGGATCTTATCTTTTGCACCAACATAATGCCGTTTTATAACCTAGGCTACAGCAGTCGGTGATTTCATGAGTTCTCAAGTCCTCTCCGCCGTGCACTGAAGTTGTGTTTATCCATTTCTATTTTCTCTGCAGGATGCTTCTAAAATATAATTTGAAGGCTGTAATTGTTTTTGTCCCTAAAAAGATAGGAGAAATAGAGTGGAATGGGCTGTCTCCGGAAGTACAACTGGATGGCCTCTGGAAGGATGTTGCCTAGGCTGATGGTAATCTTTCAAGGATGCTGTAGAGGGGATTCTTATCTGGGCAAAGGGGTTGCTTTCATCTCTATAGTTACATTCATGCTTCTTCCATAGGGTGTAACCTTCTGTAGTACAGAGCCCCAGGGCAGTACAGAAATCCGCTGACAGTAGGTAGTTAATGTGTCTTTGCCTGTTATATAACTGATATCAGTCACCAGGGGAGCAAGTGCACGCAGTCATAAAAGTAGCCTTCATTTTTCTTCCCTTGCTCTTACTCTTAAAAGTTTCTACACATGTATCAAGTTCAAAGGAGTTATTACTTAGAATTTAGAAAAACTTCAAACTGTCCTCTGCTTAAATCTCTCCTTCCAACTAGTCACCCTGCAAGATTCTAGAATCTTAGACTACATTCTATCACATAGAACATTCTAGATTTCATTTTTGCTTTAGTCACTGAAAATAATGGTGACCAAAGTTTTCCTTTATATCACTTCTATATATACTTCCAGGGAGGGAAGATGGACCGGAAGTTCAGTTATCTTACAGCTTTTTCAAATAGAAACTCATTTTCCTCTCAACTAATAAAGTGTAGAGAAATCAAAATCAAAAGCATCAGCAGGGGCTTCCCTGGTGGCGCAGTGGTTGAGAGTCCGCCTGCCGATGCAGGGAACACGGGTTCGTGCCCGGGTCCGGGAAGATCCCACATGCCGCGGAGCGGCTGGGCCCGTGAGCCATGGCCGCTGAGCCTGCGCGTCCGGAGCCTGTGCTCCGCAACGGGAGAGGCCACAACGGTGAGAGGCCCGCGTACTGAAAAAAAAAAAAAAAAAAAAAGCATCAGCAGTTAATACCTCCTAGAAACCTGGAACTTTTCAATGTGAACTACAAAGCAGATTCATACCCTTTAAAGAATTTGTAAACTCAGGAACTGCTGAGGGCTGGCAATTTTTGAGGTATGAAAGATACAAAGAGTCACAGTGTGTAATTTTTATATAAATTTTGGGTCTTGGACCTCCTGAAATGGACATAAAGTGGACTGAAAGATGCAATTGAGAGACAACTTTCTTCACTAAACCACAGTTGGTATTTTCATACCACTTGGTCCTTCCTGTGAAACTTGAAGATGCCCAGAACCCTTGTGTCCAACTGGAATCCACCAACCCCAGCTTACCTCTCGGGAAAACAACACATGTAAGAAACAAACAAAAACAAACATTCAGCCAAGTTATTAAGACAAGCAAACCATTTAAAACTGACAAAAGCTATCTCACGTGGAAAATACAAATACTGAACCAATCTCCCTGGTTTATGAATGTAACTAATAGCTAATCACATAGAGCATTGAGACTCAGGGACAGATTTCTGGCTTTGTGACCTGGTCTCTGGGGACTTCTGACTGGAGAAACAACTCAGAGGGGCTCTGTGACCTGTTCTGTAGACATCTGTTACCTTCATTCATTCCTACACACTTTTCATTTATTCTTTCAAAAGATGTTGTCACAGGCACTGAATTTATATAAAAGATGAAAACGACTGGCCTCTGCCCTTGAGAAGTTTCTGGACAGACTTTTTTTCTTTTTTGAGACAGACATTTAAAAAAATGAAAATACTGAAAGAAAGTTTCTATGCTAGTAGAACCCAGGGCCAGCTATGTAATTTGCAGGGCTCAGTACAGGAACCCTTTGTTCTAAAAAGCAGGGGAAAAGTGCCATGAAAGTTCAAAAAACAAAGCTTTTCGTTTCATCCACAGTCTCTCTTCCAACTTGTCCTGGTGTTTTTATTTGCTATTTAATGTTGCTCTAAGTAAAGAAAAGTTAAGATTTGAAATCAAGAGCATGAACTTTGCCTTAAATCTTTACATTGTGCAATGCCACTTCTAAATGCAAAAACAGCAACTCTTAGCTCATATGTTGAATCACAGAAATTACACAATTTGTATTTTGATTCTCATACATGTATATGTGTTTCATTCTTATTAAGACAGTGGAAACATTTCCCCAAACTAGCTCGTTTTTATTTTGCTTCTCAATATTCACACATTTCCCACCATTCCCCACCTTCAGGGAAAGCCCTGAAAGGAGAAGAAATGATGGATTGCCCTTTCTTCCCCTTTCCTTTTATGTTATTTTCAGTGGAATCCGTGGCTAATTCAGGGGAGTGGCACAAGTAAGAAATACTACGATAGAGTTCCTTGGCCATTCATGTTTCTTCGAACATCATCACCTTCTGCGTTTTGAAGCTAGTTCTGGTCAAAGCAGTTTCTGATTCGAAAAGAAAGCCTCTAAGAGCCGCCAGCACCCTTGCTCACTTGTAAACATAACACACTTACCTGGATTCGCTTGGAGTCTGCTGAACGCTCTGCATCGTGGGTCTGCCGTGGATCTGCCGGGAACTGCCTGCTCTCTGGGGCATCACAGATGCAGATGCAAAGGAGGCTCGGGGAACAGCAGACGTGCATGTAGCATGGGTTTACTCTGCTCATCCATCTGCTTCACTGTCCCACTGGACTTCCCTTAAAAACACAGGTTCACACGGTTGGTGGGAATATAAATTGGTACAACCACTATGGAGAACAGTATGGAGGTTCCTTACAAAACTAAAAATAGAACTACCGGGGGCTTCCCTGGTGGCAGTGGTTAAGAATCTGCCTGCCAATGCAGGGGGCACGGGTTCGAGCCCTGGTCCAGGAAGATCCCACATGCCGCGGAGCAAGTAAGCCCGTGCACGATGACTACTGAGCCTGCGCTCTAGAGCCCGCGACTCACAACTACTGAGCCCGCGTGCTACAACTACTGAAGCCCGCGCACCTAGAGCCCATGCTCCACAACAAGAGAAGCCACTGCAATGAGAAGCCCGTGCACCGCAACGAAGAGTAGCCCCTGCTTGCTGCAACTAGAGAAAGCCTGCGTGCAGCAACAAAGACCCAATGCAGCCAAAAATAAATAAATTAATTTAAAAAAAAAAAAGAAATAACTATCATAAGATCCAGTAATCCCACTCCTGGGCATATATCTGGAGAAAACTATAATTTGAAAAGATACATGCACCCCATGTTCATTGCAGCACTATTCACAGTAGCTGGAAGCAACCTAAATGTCCATTGACAGAAGAATGGACAAAGAAGATGTGGCACATATATACAATGGAATATTACTCAGCCATAAAAAAAGAATGAAATAATGCCATTTGCAGCAACATGGATGGACCTAGAGATTATCATACTAATTGAAGTAAGAGAAAGACAAGTATCATATTACTGATATATGGAATCCAAAGAAGATGATACAAATTAACTTATTTACAAAACAGAAACAGACTCACAAACTTAGAAAACAAACTTATGGTTACCAAAGGGGAAAGGTTGGGGGGGAGGAAGGATAAATTAGGAGTTTGGGATTAACAGATACACACTACTATATATAAAATAGATAATCAACAAGGACCTTCCATATAGTGCAGGTCACTCTACTCAATATTTTGTAATAACCTATATGAGAAAAGCATCTGGAAAAGAATGGATATATGTATGTGTATAATTGAATCACTTTGCTGTACACTTGAAACTAACACACATTGTAAATCAAATATACTCCATTATAAAATAAAAAGTAAATTGAAAAAACAGGTTCAAAGTTAAACGTAGTAAGAATTTCAAGTTTAATGCAACAGCAGAGCTATAAGCCAAAGATGGAGCCCATCTAAGCAGGGATCCTGCCTGACTGCCCAGGTCATGTGGAGGAAGCCCGCCCAGGGGCATGAAAGTCCATGATGAAATGGAGCCCAGCAGGAGGCTTCTTTCTGCAGAGACAGCACAGCACGGTGGCTGAGAGCTTGGGCTCTGGGGCCAGACCCCAGCATTGCCTGCTTGTATCCTTGGCTAAGTTACTTACTCTCTCTGTGCCTCAGCTTTCTTGCCTGTAAAATGGGCATAATGATGGTTCCTAGATCATAGAGTTATTGTGAGGATTAGATTTTAATGTACATATAAATATTTAGAATCATATGACTTGGCATCTAGCAAGCCGTGAATAAAGATGAGCTGTTGCTAGTAGAGACGAATGTATGAGACGATGCTTCCAAACACCAGCACCTAGGGCTCCATACTCAGTAACCAACTTTCTGATAGTAATTTAACTTCCTATATCAAACTGCCTGCAGGCAACGGATATGCTTGATAGTACCTTCCTCACTGGAAAATAATAAATAGATATTCTGGTTTGCAAATTTGAAAAACAAGAACAAAAACATACAGAGGGAAGTATAAGTCTGGTGAGGCTCTCTGATGGAGGAAAAAATGAACTTTATTACAAGGCATAATGAGTCCTAGCCATGATTGCTTTCAGTTTTACAGATAAAGAAACCAAAGCACAAAGAAGTAATTCACCAAACACAAGGCTGTTATGTGGCAGGACCAGGCTTACACTCAGAAGTGCCGTGTCCATGCACACCCTCCACCCCACTGTACTCTGTGCCCCACTCCTAGCACGTGCTGCACACACACCTCCCCCCAATCAGAGTGGCTGCGGACCTTTCCCAGGAGTGAAACAGCCCACCTTGCAAGATGCAGAGGAGAGAACTTCTGTAGAGACAGCTGGAAGGAAAGAACTGACAACTGTCAGGTAGGTGATGCCCGCGGGTCTGCCCTCTTCAAGGGAAATGTAATGCTAGATTGTCTGCCCTCTGGGTTCTAAAAGCTGGGAGCCATTCTGGAATTTCCACTCCCAGGTGAGATGATAGTGGGAGGAGGATTTTAGATTTATCAGGAATTGCAGGTCTTTGGGGGTGCATGGTGTCCGTACAGGAAGAACAAGATCTGCTCAACTAATTCTATATAAGTTAAAATTTGAAAAGGTGGGGAAACAGTTTTTGAAATAAAAATGTAAATAGGGCCATCGAGTGTGGAGCAGTATCACCCACACATGGGAAGCCTAGCCTAAAGCTGTGGAAATAACTCCTCGTCTACAGATCCCTCCAGAAGTTTAAATGTGGTCCGGGGAGAATGTTATCTGAGAGGACCAAAGGACAAAGCAGTTAGATTCTTTGAGACTCGGGAAAACAGAGACCGTTAAGGCATCAGGGAACCTACTCATGATTTTCCAGTGTCTGTTTAAGGACACTCTTGTGTTTGGACAAGTTTCCCTCGTGTTGCATTGTGAAATAAACAGTGGACCAGTGTCGGCCACCAAGAGTGGTCTTGGGTTGCATTACGAGCTATAGGGTGAGTAAGAAGCAGGACTTTGACCCACAGCTTCAAAAACTATAAGTATCTCGAGCTTCCCTGGTGGCACGGTGGTTGAGAGTCCGCCTGCCGATGCAGGGGACACGGGTTCGTGCCCCAGTCCGGGAAGATCCCACATGCCGTGGAGTGGCTGGGCCCGTGAGCCACGGCCGCTGAGCCTGCGCGTCCGGAGCCTGTGCTCCACGATGCGAGAGGCCACAACAGTGAGAGGCCCGTGTACGGCAAAACAAAACAAAACAAACAAACAAAAAAAAACTATGAGTATCTCAATCCCAGACATTCATTTGAGCACAGAGACAGTGAGATCAGATCGAATGCTGATTTAACCAGATATTTTAGGAAAGCCCTTGAAAATAGTAATAGCATCACAGATGCAAAAATCCTGCCATCAGGGTGTGTGATGTTATGGATGCTTTTGCGTGTGTGTGTGTGTGTGTGTGTGTGTGTGTGTGTGTGTGTGTGTGTG
>NW_021703765.1:57027298-57073704 GCF_005190385.1 Monodon monoceros | reverse complement strand
TGTGTGTGTGTGTGTGTGTGTGTGTGTGTGTGTGTGTGTGTGTGTGTAAGTGGCTTAGCTTATTAGGTCCCAGGTGTGGACGTGTTCAGCTCCCTGTCTCCCATGGCAGTTTTTCCACATTAAAGATTAGGGAGAGGGCTGCCACAATCCTGTTCTTCCTCTGTTTGTCTGTTTTGGAGGACATTGAGGTCTACTGGGGCTGTGTTGTAACTGACGGTGGATCTAAGGAGAAAGGAAAAGGATGGCCAGGCACGTGCCCCTGAAATTTTAGTAGGAAGACCTTCTAGAGGACAGAGCAGCAGGAAGATGTTTAGGAGAGAAGGCCCTTCTCATGCTGCTTTCCTGTCTCTTTAAGATGGTACAGGTCCCAGGAGTTCACCTTCTCCTTCTGCTTTCCCAAAACTTCAATGAGCATTTTCTTTACACCAGGCACAGGCATCACCTCTCCTGCTGTGTCCCCACCCCAGCCCCTCAGCTCCACCCTGCCCCCTCGAATGAAACATGTTGCTGCCTTATCAGTACACAAAGGATGCTGCAGCCATCAAGCCATCACATTACAGCCCCATCGGTGAGCCCTGAGGGCACTCAGGATGGAAACAGGATGCCTGCTATCAAGCCCTCAGCCACTGCAGCCACCCCGCCCCTCAGGACAGGAGCCCTGAGGGGCCTCAGGGTGGGGAAGCACAGGATGCTGCGCCAGAGCTGAGGTGCACGTCAGAGGAGTGATCTCAGTGAGCCCAGACTCACATCTTCCCATACACAGAAAAGCGGATGTCTGGTTTTCTTTAATTAAGTGATCTTTGATGTCCCATCTACCTGGGGTTTGTTGCAAAACCCCCTCTGTATCCTGGCTTCTCCCTTACCTCTTCAGAGCAGTCCCTCACAGGTATCTGAGAGGCTGTCTCCCGACTTGAAGTTCTTAGAAAGTCTGCTGAGTAAAACATAATTCTCAACTTTTAGGTTGTGCTTTTTTTTTTTTTTTTCAGTCAACAACCCTATTCAGCTCTCTTAAGGCCTCTGGGCAATGACTGCCCCCTGCTTCCTCTGCTGCTTGGCGGGCTTCAGGAGGGGAATGTCTGACTAGGACTGTGGCACATGAATCGCTTTCCTTTATTCCCATATTTATCCTGCACGAAAAACCAGGGCCAGGGTGTGTACAAATTTCAGGATACGTCTGACAGATGCCCTGCTAGCTGCTGAAAAATGATTAAAGGAGAAATGTGTTTATTTATCCATGCATTTATTTATTTATTACCTTTGCTGTGCAAAATATAAGGACTCCTCTCCAAAGATGTAGATGTGAATGTTTACTTTTTTAATTTTTAAAAGGACAGAGAATATGTCACAACAATCACCACTGGATACACTGCAAATCTCAAATGAAGGGGGAAATGGAAAAGACATACAGTTTTTGATCCTGATTTGCAATATTAATAAAACCTTTGTTGCTAGTTAGCTTGTGAGTAGAATGAAATAGAAATATCTTGTTAGTGGTAAATTTATTCAGGAACTAACTGGAAGGCTAATTTGAATTTATAGAAAATGTATAGTTTTTTTTTCTTCTGGCTTAAGAAACCAGCTTTAATGTACAGAAATAATGGGAACTAGGCGGCATATGTTCTTTGCTGGTTTAAGAATGGGGACACCCGACTTAGCTCTGCCCCGTAAGGAAAGAATGACCTGCAAACGCCTGGCTTTGGGACCAGACTGACCTTGGCTGAAATCTCGGAGGACCACAGTGGATCCCTCACTCACTACCTTTGGCTTCCCTTCTCCACCAACAGCTAATAGTAATGAAATACTCATCTGAGAGTCATTGCAACGATTAAATGAGATACTGTATGTAAGACCTTTCCTGTATTTGAAACACACAGAAAATTTTCAATTAATTAGCCCTGTGACCTTCGGGCAAGTCAACCTCACCGGGTTTTGTGCTCTCCAATTCCAAATTCTCTTTGCAAACAGCCTACAGATATTAGAGAGACTTGTAATTAGCATATCAAGCACCAGCCTAATTCTGCCAGTTCCTCCTCTCACTGCAATTACACTGTTTATATGTAAATGGCACTGCCAGTCCCTGGGTTGTGCCTGCAGAGCTCAACCAAGAAAGTAGTGTCCCATCTTACTGACCCTCCTCCCTTCCTTAGCGAAGGCTTGTTCACTGGGAACACAATGGTCCATGTCTGACCAGCCCCTAAGGAACCGACCGGGTTGACAAAATGCAGTTTGAATTCTCAAGATTTTTCTGTGGTTCAGTGATGGGAGCAGACATGACCCCACATGTAAGCAGTAGCCACCTGTGGTCTGGAGGGAAGGCGGAGGAAGGTAATTGTACTTGGATGGAGTGTTGCAATGACCTATGACAGCCTCTTGAAGCTTTTGGAAGCTAAGGGAATTTTAACTAACCTGAAATCACCATCGAGATGTGTGTTTGTGTCCATTGGTGAGAATGTAAATTGGAGCAGCCGCTATGGAGAACAGTATGGAGGTTCCTCAAAAAACTAAAAATGAAGCTACCATATTATCCAGCAATCCCACTCTTGGGCGTATATCTGGAGAAAACTATAATTTGAAAAGATACATGCACCCCAATGTTCATAGCACCCCATGTTCACTATTTACAATAGCTAAGACATGGACGCAACCTAAATGTCCATTCACAGAAGAATGGATAAAGAATATGTGATACATACACACCACACACACACACACAGGAATATTACTCAGTCATAAAAATGAAATAATGCCATTTGCAGCAACATGGATGAACCTAGAGATTATCATACCGAGTGAAGTAAGTCAGAGAAAGATAAATACATGATGTCAGTTCTACATGGAATCTAAAAAAATGATACAAATGAACTTATTTACAGTAACAGACTCACAGATATAGAAAACAAACTTATGGTTACTAAAGGGGAAAGGGGTGGGGAGGGATAAATTAGGAGTTGGGATTAACATATACACACTACTATATATAAAATAGATAAACAACAAAGACCTATTGTAGAGCACAGGGAACTATATTCAATATCTTATAATAACCTATAATGGAAAAGAATCTGAAAAAGAATATATATATATAACTGAATCACTTTGCTGTACACCTGAAACTAACACAACATTGTAAATCAACTAGACTTCAATTTAAAAAATGTGTGTGTGTGTGTGTGTGTGTGTGTGTGCATGTGTGCATGCGTGTAGATTCCAAGAGGAACTTGTATAGTCAGGAAGCTTTGCTGGAATGGGTCTCAGGACTTGCTGGCTGACTCCATTTTCCACCCAAACATCTGAATCAGCCCTAGTTAAGCCTCATTCATTCAGCAAATAATTTTTGCCCAACAGAGAACACAAATATGACTAACCATTGCTTTGGCCTCAAAGACTCTTGTTAAGCAGCCAGGGAACCAGCAAGGTGGACGTGTTACACTGTGTCGGGGAGAGGGGTGCAGTGGGCACAGAGGAAAGGGTGAACGATTTTCCCTGATGAAGGAGGAGGGGGCTGGTGAGAGATGGTCTACAAAGGAGGTGACCGCTTTTGTCTTTTCCAAATTTGCATTCCCTTGATTATTAAGGCTCCTTCCCTGCTCCACATTCTAAAGAAAGACGCTAGCTCTTGCCATCTGTCAAGTTGGAGCCTCCCAACTGGGGACGTGATGTTATCCCCAAACTAAGTGTGTCAGGGTGGGGGGATTGCACAGCTGAGAACCGCAAGCCAAGCCCGGTCTCACTGCCTTGCTGGGGCCTGTTCCCCATGAGGAGGGCTCAGCAGGCTCTCATTAACCTTCTCCCGAGCAAGCCGGGAAACTGGGCAGCCAACACACAGGGCGGTGAAACAGCAACCGGCTGTGCTCCCCAAACAAAGCTCCCGGCTAAGCGTAAACAGCAGGTGGGCTTTTCGCTGGGTCCCCGTCTGGGCCCCTTTCAGTGACAGAGGGCTCATTTCAGTGGACTGAGGCCTCTCGGAGTCAAGAAGAATATGGAAAAGTGGTTTATGGATGGGTCTCTCCATTTCCATGCAACCCACCCAAGGGCGGGCCTGACAGGTATCCTGCAGCCACCTTTAGGAGCTTCCGAGTCCTCGGGGCAGTGGTTCTTCAATTTCCCCCGAGTCAGCATCACCTGGAGCTCCATTCCAGGGCTCTATTCGTAGGTCTGTGGTGGACTTGAGAATCTGTGTTTCCAGCAAGTTCCCAGGTGAGACCACGGTTGACCACCGCTGCCTCAGGGCATGACTGATCCCTGTGCCTAAAGCAAACCTTGCAGATCACGATCTGAGATTTAGTGCAATCTTGCACACAAAGATAAAGGCCCCTGGTAGAGAGATACGATTCACTCTTGCCAGGGACATTTTATAGGAGAAGGAAAAGATTATTAGATGATTGTCGTTAGACCAGATACCATAAGAAAAGGATGTTTGATTAAAGATCACTTTTGTCTCACTTGACTGGGTGGGTGGGTGACAGGTTTCTCAGTACAAGTTCTTTATCCCATTAAAGTTTACCATTTGTTAAATTGTTGTTTTAACTTTTTTAAAATCAAGAATGCTGGGACTTCCCTGGTGGGCCAGTGGGTAAGACTCCACGCTCCCAAAACAAGGGGTACAGGTTTGATCCCTATTCGGGGAACTAAGATCCTACGTGCCACACAGCTCGGCCAAATAAATAAATTTAAAAAAAAAGAAGAAGAATGCTAATGTCTTCCCAAAAGTCAACTGGGTTTGGGACATACACTCTTTTACACCAGGATCACAAGCCCACTCAAGTTCACTAAGGAGGACCCAGAGCTACCCCTTCAGACCTCCAGGAAACGGTGCCCTGCTGCGTGGCATGAGGGAATCTGAGAGCTTTTGCCTTCTGCACAGCAGTGGGGTTGTTTGTCTCCACGTCTCTCTGCCAGCGATCTGTCTAGGCTCCCTGTGGCTGTTTGCTCTAGTACTTTTTCCGTCTGTGGGTTTGGTCTCCTGCAGTGATGGCCTGGACCGCTGACCACACCTGCCTTTGCAGCTCTGCTCCCCACATCTATCCGACACAGCCGCTGTGTCCCTGAGCTCCCAGGAGAGAAAATCTGGTTGACCCAGCCTGGGCCAGGTGTCTGCCCCTGGTCCTGTGAGGGCGGCTGCCAGCTCCCGGGGTCAAGGGTAGCGCACTCATCTTGAAAGGAGAGTGTGGGCAGCGAGGCTGAGATGGACGCTGTCAGCTACCACCAGCTTGGGGACCCTACCTCCACAGGACTGTATGTAAAGCACGCAGGCACTCAGTAACTAAGGTAAGTTTCCTCTCTTCTTCATTTCTCCTGCAAATTCGCCAGTTCGTAGGGGTTTAGAGAACCAGGTAGAGGATTCTGGTTAACCGCCTGTGGAGGATGGCAGGGGTAGGATGGTTTTCTGAGCCCTGATCTGTCCCCTTAAAGCCACACAACTCGTGTCACCTCAGGGCTCGGGCACATCCTCAGCCCCAGCTCCATGGAAGCAGGTCTGTCAGCTCAGGACACCAAGGGAGTCACACATCTCTTCACACTCCAGAGAAGTGTGACCATTTGTCAATTTTTTTTTTTTTTTTGCAGAAAAGCTGACAAAAATTATGAATGTGTAAAATTATACCTTGATCTCAAGGGTCTAAACCATATCATTATCTGTAATCCAAATGCTTGACTGAAGGTGTGGATTTCATAGCATGTGTGTTATTTTGGGCCAGTTTATGGGAGAAAAAAAAAAACTTGTGTAAGCCCGACAAACAGAGACAATGGCTTATAAAAGTCAGCATGAGGCATTTGGGTAGGTTCTCTAGGGGAGGATTCCTTTCCTTTCTTCCCCTCTGCGCCCCTCCCCTCCTTCCTTTCTTTGGCTTGTTCGTTTTTGAATTTAAATTTTGTCAATATTTCGAGGACTTTCTGTCAACAGAGGTTGTGTTTTTATTGGTAGAGTTTTGACCTATCACAACTTGACACAAAAGGCAAGGCGGGGACCCTGTGCTACAGTCAAAGGTCACGAGGACACCCATGTCCTAATACCTGTGCTCGCAGCCCCTCCCTGGGGGTCTGCGGGTAGACAGGAGTAAACTATTATTGGCCACGTGTCAAATCAACCATTAGCTAACCAGGCACCATAAGAACATAGGGAAATTATCTCCTTTGGAAATTCTATTGTTTTTAAGCTTTTTTTTTTGGCCACACTGTGCAGCATGCAGGATCCTAGTTCCCTGACCACGGATCGAACCCGTGCCCCCTGCATTGGGAGCGTGGAATCCTAGCCACTGGACTGCCAGGGTATTCCCTGTTTTTAAGCATTTTCATGCTGGGAGGAAAGAAAATCCTGAAGATATATGTCACTGTGTTTATACTTAAAAGAATGTCTCTTAAATTTACACCACTGATTCCTAGAAGAATTTAGCAAAGGAAAAGGCAAAGTGAAAAGTTCTAACTAGAAAAGTAGCATTTTCTCTTTTGGATTTTTCAAACCATTTGAACAAATTATGGAAAATAACATCTTGTCCACCAGCTATAATGAACATTCGTGCACTGTGGTGACGTCTCTTCCACACTTCTCTTCTTGTATATTTTAGAAAGAAAAGCTTTTATCCAGTATTATTTCCCTTCGTGTTTTGTTTTCCTGCTTTGAACTGGCATCTGAAGAGGCCGTAGAGCCTTCTTAATTTGAAAATATTCTTGTCTTTGGGACTATGGGGTCGTGATTCTTAATGTGCAACCGAATCACCCAGAGGGTTTGTTTCAATACAGATCGCTGAGGTCCAAACCAAGAGTTTCTTTTTTTTGGCGGTACGCGGGCCCCTCACTGTTGTGGCCTCTCCCGTTGCGGAGCACAGGCTCCGGACGCGCAGGCTCAGCGGCCATGGCTCACGGGCCCAGCCGCTCCGCGGCATGTGGGATCTTCCCGGACCGGGGCACTAACCCGTGTCCCCTGCATCGGCAGGTGGACTCTCAACCATTGCGCCACCAGGGAAGCCCCAAACCGAGAGTTTCTGATTCAGCAGGACTGGGGAGAACCTGCATTTCCAGCAAGATCTCCGGTGATGCTGTGGCTGCTGGTCCAGGGGCCATACTTTGAGAACTGCTGGTCTAGAGAAAACAGGTAGCCGCTGAGCAGCTTTCCCTGCCCGACTCCTGCCTACCTGCCTGCCCCTCCATCCTGAGCCCCCTGTCCCACCTTGTGGGACTTTGCACAGGGGTGGCGGGAGGGCTCCGGAGAGGAGGAACAAGGGCCTCAAATCTGACATCTTCAAAAGGGGGAAAAAACCTTTTACGTAAATCCACCTTTCAGTAGTTTACAAACACTCTCATTAAATTATAGAAAAAAATTAAAAAGATTTTGTACATCATATTTAGAGATGAAAGTACACAAATCATACGAAACAGAGTTTTAGCCATTCATCAGCCTCACCGGATCGCCTTACCTCGGTGCAATTTCCTTTCCACCACACCGTGCTAGCTCCCATTTCAAATTGAGCCTCACAGTAGAAATACAAGTTCAGCCTCACAGTAGAAAGTCTTTTCTAAGCACTGAGAAATTCCTGAAGGAAAAGGGGAGCAATAGCTATAGCCTTCCACTGACGTTTTGGCAAGGAAACTCCAGGTGAGAATTTCAAGAGACAATGAAAAGCATAGGCTTGGCCTCCAGAATTCAAATACTTTTTGTAAATTTCCCCATCCCTCCTATAAAGGGAATGTGGCAATTTTGCAAATGAAGGTCTAAAACAGTGCCTTAAGTTAAACCTTCTCTTAACCATAGGAAGTTTAGTCAACCGCTGATTTAAGGAAACATGTCACATTTTATATCAGCTGGAGAAACTGACAACATGCATGTTTTTCACTTAGAAGTGCAAAAATTTAGCCCTGTTTTCTCAACCTGATTAAAGTTGAGAACTTTGTCACTAACACCTGGATTAAAACTGTAACTACCCAAAGATGAGACAATTAATTAACCAGTGAAAACAGCAGTACAAACTTCTTTAGCTCAGAAATGGGAGATGGAACAGTGTGAGGGAGGGCCTCGATTTTCACCATGGATTACACACGTACAGAACAAAAGTTAGTTGAGGGATACATAAGTCAAAATGCTTTTATTTAGTTGGATTATACAAAAATCAATAAATAAACTTCATAATTTATTTTTAATAAAAATAGAGAAGAAAAAGTTCGCCTACTGCCCTGGGAAGGTCAGCTCCTGGGCGTGGGCCCCTGGCTGTCTGCTTCCCAGAGCATCACCTGGCTAGGAGCTCCTACAACGCAGGTTAAAATCATTGATTCCATCATTGTTCTCCTGGGTAAAAGACACACACACAGCCTCTCTTTAGACAAGCAAGAGGTGTCTTTTCCCTGGAATCTGGACTGTCCTGCGGGGAGCACCCTACCTTGGAACTGCCCTTGGCCTTGCAGCCGGCCGTGCTCGGGACTGGGAACGCCAGGCGGGGAGGACGCGGCAGTTCTGGGTCCAGGCCCGGCGGGTCACCCTAGATGGCAGGGGACAGACAGGCCGACAGCCAGTGAGGATGGAGGAGCCACCTGGAGGGCGCGTGGCCCTCCCCACTGGGCCCACCTCCCCCGCGGGCACTCAGGCAGCCTGGGAGTCTGTGGTCCCGCGTCTGAAATCAGAGCACACACCGTGCCCATCCCTAGGCTGTGGTAAGAATCAAGTCCTTTCACCAGCTGAAGGGCTTAAAATAGCACCTAGTAGCCAAAGGTGCTGGTTGCTGTTATCACATAAAGGACGGGAGGATGGTAGGGAGGATGTGACAGAAGGACAATGCGCTGGGCCCCCTCCCCGAGCCCTTGGCCGCACTTTGCATACAGCTGGAGCGCAGCCCCGAGGTCCCCGAGCCAACAGCGACAAAGGGCCCAGAAAGGAGCCGTCACTGCCAAAGCTACAGAATAAAGACTCAGCCCGCACAGCGGCCGCCCGGGCCCCACTGTCCCGGCCCTCACCCCTGTCTTCTCTCTCAATTAACATAACTAAAGGAGGAACCCAAGGCCTCTGTCCTCAGCTCACCCAGTCTCAAGTCCAATGCTAACCGTCCGCTCCGGGGAACCCGGTGAAAAGGAAGGTGGTCAAAGTTAGAGGCCCGGGGTCTTGCACGGTCACAATACAGAGCATCAGGCTTATTTCTTAATCATTTTCAGAACGAAACCACTTTGCAGCCTCCTTCTTAAGAGATGGGCGTGTTTAGCAGCTTAAACAGGCAGATCCCCACCCCTCAGCCGGGCCCTCAGGACGCCAGGTGGGTGGGGCTGGGCCTCAATTCACCAGCATCACCGGATTAGCTTTCTGTCCTTGGCAAGGTCACCCAGAGCCCAGCTGCAAATGCACATTTGTAATGAGACAGGGTGGGGTCACCCATCTCCACATGCCAGCGAGAGAACCTGTTTCCTAGGTGACAGGCGGTGCTATTTTCCTGGGTAAAGTCACAGGGAGGAGAGGGAAGTAAAAGTGAAAATAAAAATGAGCCGGGACACCGGCCTGACGGCCCCCAACTGGTAAAGGCTGACCTCCAGCCGTCACTGCGGACTGTGGGCCTTAATCCTTCTCCCAGTCAATACCATCCATGGTAAGTTTGATTGTTTGCCATTTATTATTCAATTTGCATTCAGCAAGTGAGTTACACTTGCTTTCTGTGTAGCAATTAATGCTACATTCTCAAGTTACAATATGACAGTGAAGCTTGTAAGAGTGTAGACTTCTGTCTCTGAAGAAAACAGAAATCGCATTTCTTCAAGAACTTTGCAGGGGTGCGGTTTACATGTATCTGTGTATCCATCCATGTACCTACAGAAATGCCCCAGCTCTGTACAGTCACACTGCATTGCTTTTCTTCCTCCTTTCCTCCCTCTCTCCCTCTCCGTTCTCCCCTCCCCCCTTTCTGTCCAGAAACATTTATTATCAGGGTACATTCACTGAATGTTTGCTCTGGGTCAGAGACATTAACAAAGGTTGGAACCTCCCAGGCTCTCAAGTACTTTACAATCTAGTTGCAGGGGACAGACTCAAGAAGTAATTATAACTCAAATACGGAGCAGCCTACGCCGGCCTGTGGAGTCAAGAAAGTCACCTTAATATTCACAGTCAGTTCCTGTTCTTGTTCTCGCCCTGTGGCTGACAGCTAACGCAGGATGGGCAAATAAAGGAACAAATAAATGAATGAAAACATAAATACGGTCCAATCAGGTACGTCTGGATAGACGTGTGGATAGAAAATCGGTTCAATTCATTGTAGGTCACGTTGGCAAAGCAAGGAAATTACCATCATTTGGTGATGACTCTGATTAGTCAACTTTGTTTGGTCTGGATTTTCAAGTATGGATTTTCCTCCAGTTCACAGGTCTCCTAACATCCAAGAGAACCACCTAGGAAGCCACGTAGAATCCGAGACACCTGCAGCCAGGTCAGGGGCCCACCTGAGTGGCCACAGTCCCCGCCGGGCTGTGCGTGCTCCATTCCCATCGGGCATTCAGTGGAAAGCTGTTTACTTTTTTCAACGCTTCTCTTTCCAGAAGCTGGTCCTGACTGGGCCTGCAGGCAGGTCAGGGTCTGTGAGCAGGGAGCTCACCTGCCTCCAGTTCCAGAGCTGATGGGAAGGTACCCAGCATTTTGTAAAAGTCCACCAATAGCACACTTGGTGAGTCCCTTTGCATGAAGTTCAAAAACCGCAGAGCTGGTCTGCGGTGGCAGAAGCCAGGGGAGGAAAGAGCCATCCAAAGCGGAGCGTGAGAAAGGCTTTAACAGAAGAGTTAAGCACTGAAACCAGCCTACGGGTGAGAAGTCATTGCCTGCGATGAAGGAAGGAGGGAACCAGGGTCGAGGATGTTCATCTGAGCCGGGCTCAAGGAGGGTGCAAGCTTCCGGAAGCAGGAGCAGGGAGGAGCCTGGGCTTCTGTCACCACTCAGCCCCCGAAGTCCATGAACCATTCTGCGGGTCCTCCTCTGTGATGGGGGCTAGGACATCTACCCAGGGGCCATCCACACATGCCTGGCTCCCAGGGATACGCCCTTTTTTCAGCCCCAAATGGGGGAAATGTGAACACTCCCAGCCAGTGTTTGTCTCAGGCAGGACCCTGCATATATGCTCTTATCCTCCTGACAATCTCATATTATAGAGGAGAGGAAATCGAAGGTTCAGGGAATCGGGTGAAATTTCCAAATTCATAGTTCCTAAGCGGCAGACTAAAAACTACAACCAAGATCTGTCGGAGTCCAGGGCCTTTTCCTAATTACAGTCGGTGGACGTGATGGGCTGCGCTGGCTTCGCCCGTGCCCTGGGCAGACGAGGTGCGTCACCACCGGCCACCCCGTCTCCAGCTGCCCCTGCTTCCCTCTGCAGCCTGGGAGGAAATTGAGTTTCAGTTTGAGGCTTGTTATTCATCTGAGCATCATTAGCAGGAAAGTCACAGGAAGCAAAGAGTAAGGCCCTTCTGCTTCCTGATCTGTTAGTGCCCAGACAACTGTCGATCAATAGGGATTTTATCTTAAGGTCAGACCATCAGCTTCTGCTGCTGGGGCTACACAGGACAGCCAGTCGCCAGCTCAGGCGGCCTCCCTTCCCCACTGCCCTGCTCCCCAGCTGCCTCTGGAGTGTCTCCCGGTGACCAGCGCCTGTGAGCTTCTGTTTCAAAGTGGTTTATACATGATCCATCCATGTCGTGTTCAAGCTGGTTGCTAAGCAGCTTTCAAGACAGACATTGCACAGACCCCCCCAGGAAGCCTTCCCTAGGAAGAACTACTATGGTTTAAGGATGGCAAGATGTTAAAATTAAATCTGCCCTTGCAAATGAGGTACAAAATCTGTCCGGTTTTCCCCTCCAATTTCTTAGAGCTCTCCTCTCTCCCCTGCCTTCAGCGTCAGGACCAAGCCTGACCATCATGGCGGCTTTGGACATTCATTCTTTTTTCTTTAAATAAGTTTATTTATTTATTTTTGGCTGCGTTGGGTCTTCGTTGCCATGCACAGGCTTTCTCTAGTTGCAGCACGCGGGGGCTACTCTTCGTTGCAGTGCGCAGCCTTCTCATTGCAGTGGCTTCTCTTGTGGAGCACGGCTCTAGGCATGTGGCCTTCAGTAGTTGTGGCTCACGGGCTCTAGAGCGCAGGCTCAGTAGTTGTGGCGCACGGGCTTAGTTGCTCCGCAGCATGTGGGATCTTCCCGGACCAGGGCTCGAACCCGTGTCCCCTGCATTGGCAGGCAGATTCTTAACCACTGCGCCACCAGGGAAGTCCCTGGACATTCATTCTTGACTTCGGAATAAACACACTGAGGACAGAGGGATGACTGATTCCCTGCAGAGAAAATACTCATCACTTTCTGTGGACCCTCCCCGGCTGTAGGCTTCACCCTAAGTAGCTACTAAGACCAGTGAGCACAGAGCTGGGAGAGCAGCCAGGACTTGGGGGGCACCCAATGGGGTTGTTTCTGATAATGCTGGGGAGGGCCCCCAGGCTGGGCCAGAGCCCCAGGCCTGAGCTAGCACACCCTCAACTAGCTGACTTGCAGGTTGCTGATTGTCATGGCAATACGACTCCTCCCCCACCCCACAGGGTGGGGTCCCAAGAGGAGGAAGGCCTGGCAGCTGCTAAGCTTGCATGGGGTCGGGGTAGAGGGGTATGGTGGGCCCAGCAGTTCCAAAAGACCTTCAAGCATCTGTAAGACTTACAGCATTTTTCTTCCTAATGAAGGGAAAATTCATAAAGTAGTGATGATGAAAAATATTGCACAAATGGTGAAGAAAAGGAAAGCCAACAGAAAAACCTGAAAGGGACCAGGTGCCAGGCATTAAAAACAAAGACCTGGGATAGTGAGAAAACCTCAGGGCACAATTTAAATTCCTGCCCAAGGAGAAAAGGCAAAAGAAAAAAGGAACCTGGATCTTTTGGGCCAAAGGCAAAATGAAATGAGAGTCTGAGGCAGCTCCCTGTGCCTGCAGCCCGGGGCAGCGTGTGACCGGGAGGGGCTGGAAGTGACCTTGGCGATGACAAAGCCAGGTCTGTGATGGAAATGAAAGGGCTGAGGCCACTGGCACCCAGGAGTTCACCAACTGCTTTGTATCAGTGCTGGCGATGGCTAGAGATTTTTGCACTGCCTTTAAATTTCAAGTATTGATATTTCTTCCTATGAAATCAGACCTTTCTTGCAATGTGAAAATGGCTTTAATTTAAATGAAACTATTTAGTTTCAAATAGTCATCATAAATTATGCCAGGGTCAAAATGCAAAAAAAGGGTCAGGCTGGTTTTGAGCAGCTTTGCTTTATTGTCAGGTTAAGGCCAAATCTGCAGGAGTTCCTGTCTTTTATCAAATCTGTCCTCCAAGCCCTTATCTACCTGGTGAGAGTTAAGATACTCCAGGGGGCCAACTGGGTGAGTAATTGGCTGTCACTGTTGAAGTAAGAGGACCCCTGGCCAGGCTGCTGGGCTTGCAGACAAGGCATTAGAGCCTGAGTGGGAAGGTCACCCCTGAGAAAGCCTCCAGCCTTCCTGACTCTCACACAGCCTAACCTGAAAGGCCTAACTCTTGAGTGACAATAGCCGGTAATTATAAATTCATCTGAGTGAACCCATGTTACTGTTTCCCAAACAGTGAGTCGATGCCAGGATTCTGCTTAGTGGCAGGTGGGGCTCATTTTAGAGCAAGTCGTTAACCAGATATGAAGCTTGCTTGTTTTGCCAATAGATCACGTGGACCACAGTTTGAGGGAATGCCTCATTCTAGAACTTGCTCCCAACACCGTGACTTTCTTTGGAAAATGAGACAAAAAAGTTTTCCAGTAAATCAGAGTCACATATTCCTTGGGTTGCTTTTAACTTACACCCTTGTTTCCTGGAAGTGACCCATACAATGGCGTTGGCACCTGCGGCTTTTTGAACCACAGTCCTGGGAAGGCCAGCTGCCACTGAGTAAGAGCTTTACCATCTACGATTTTCTCCCTGAGGCTCTGTCAGCTCAAAGACATCGGTTTCTCTGGTATCATGAGTTAGCATTTATAGCTTTATACGAATACTTCAGGAGAGTATCCAGGATATGTAGACTGTCTACAAATCAGTAAGTAAAAGGCGGACAACTTAATAGAAAAAATGGAAAAAAAACCCCATTAAAACCACAATGAAATAACACAATACATCCATCAAAATGGATAAAATGAAAAAAGATGGGCAATTTCAAGTCGTTGGGCTGTACCTCACAGGCCTACAAACCCTCTGCTTGCCCAGCTTCAAGATGGAAGAAAGAGCCCAGAGTCAGCAAGACAGACGTAAGTGGTTTAATGGATGGGGGAGCTTACACATATGAAGCAGGGTCCTGGAGCGACACCCCACCATGTGCAGTGGACAGGAGGCGGCACATAGTGGCAGTCTTCACTCCCCGGGGTGGGGGAAGGGGAGATTGCCAGTTACAGGGCAATTGACGTCAGGTGGGCTCATTAGTTACCAGGGAAACCAGCAGAGGGGCACGCCCCTCACCACCCACTTTGATAAGAATAATCACCAGCTGGGGCCTAGGGCAAGTACACAGGGAGGTCAGTCTTGTAAGTAGGGCGTAGGTGAAGCAGGCCCTGGCCGGGCAGGGGATGTCCAGAGAGCAAGAGAACAGCCATCTTGAGTGGCCTGACCATATACAATTGTTAAGAGATTCTATTAATATAATTATCATTAATAATTATATTTAATTATTTATTTGATTATTTGAATAATTATAGTATTTTATTATAAGATAATAGATTGTTATTATTACAGTAATAGTAAATGCCAGTAGCTTAATTATAGAGCCACTGGTATTAAAATGGAGCAGGACCCTATGGTCCTTCCCCACCATGTCCTCCGCCTGCCTTTTGCCTGTAGAAAAACTTTAGTCAGAGAATAAGTTTAGGGACTTCCCTGGTGGTCCAGTGGGTAAGACTCTGGCTCCTAATGCAGGGGGCCTGGGTTTGATCCCTGGTCGGGGAACTAGATCCCACATGCATGCTGCAACTACAGATCCTGCATGCCGCAACTAAGACCCGGGCGCAGCCAAATAAACATTAAAAAAAAAAAAGAATAAGTTTAATCAGAGAAGTGGGAAAATGCAGAAGCAAAGGAAAACAGTCCAACAAGACTAAATAATAATAGTTTAGTCATTAAGCACTGTCAAGGACCTTCAGTTCCTTCTCAAGGGCTATAGATAGATAGATTCCGAGCCATCTCCTGTGAGCTGTCTTGTAGATACTGAAACCTCCACCAGGTGGAAGAAGTTAACTACATGATGCCCAGACTGTAGCCATGACATAAGCTGCCACAATTCCGAGAACTGGCCTCAAGGAAGTGGGAACAAACCCACCCTGGAACTGAATATTAACGGTACTTAAAACAATCAAGACGACGCTGGTCAGACCACCGATGACCAATTTCAAGATGACGGTCAGAGCCGACTGTGCTGTTTCTGCATGTAGCCCCTCCCTCCGCCTATACACCCCTGAAACACCCCTCTAAAAGCTCTCGCCCACTGATGTCAGGGGGGGAGTCAGCCTCTGGACAGGAGTCTGCCCTCTCTCTCGGTTGCCGGCCTCCGAAATGAAGCAAACTTTCCTTTCCGCCAACCTTGCTCTTTATTGGCTTTTGAGCGGCGAGCAGCCAGACCCCACTTTCGGTAACAGGATACACAGACACTGTAAATTGGTACCAGTCCTGTGGGAAGCTTCTTCGTTGGTATCTATGAGTATATAAGCACACCCTATGACCCAGCAATCCTCCCCCTAGGTGTCCCCAACAGGGGTGCACACCTCTGTCCACCACATGACAGAGCAACAATGTCCCTATCGGCCCTGTTCTGTGCAACAGAGCACCTTACAAATGACTCATTTACATAAAGTTCAACAGCCGGCAGACTAGGCTATGGCATTAGCAGTTAGGATGGTACGTCAGAGGCAACTTCTGAGGTTTGGAGGCTACTCTTTCTTGTCCACTTTGAGAAAAACCTGTCCTCTGTACAACTTATGATTTGTGTCCTTTTCTTTATGTACGTTATATCGCCATAAGAATAGCACAGAAAAGAACCAAACCAGAAAATCTCCAGGAGAGCCTGCGGGCTGAGAAGCCCTGTTCCACCCAGTCCCCGGGACCCCCGCCCCCCTGGAACCCCCCTGGTCACCTGCTGCTGATGCCCTACTTTCTAAGAAACCAGGAGACAATGACCTTTCCTCAGCACCTGCTATTCCTCTCCTCTTTCTCCTGTTCACCCCTCCGTGGCCTCTCCAAGCACTCTCTCTGCCTAAACCCAACTGCCAAGGAGAGAAACCAGAGGGAAGTTCACATCTTCTGCTTACACTCTAAACTGAATCATTACCGAACACAATCCTGCAGCCAGAGGAGTCCTGTTTTACGTCCTGCTGGTGTAAGTTAGATCATAACCCTCCAAAGGGATGCCGGTCAAGGGTTACATACTTACAAAGTTCACGTTGGCGTCTCTTTTTCTCTTCCTCGGAGAAGATTTTGTACTTCTGGCCTCTTTGCTCCTCACGCTCTATCTGACATTAATGTGTCCTCTTTAAACTCCTTCCCCAGGCTCACGGGGACTGTGCCACTTGGCGGAAAACCAGTCCCTTGCTTCCCTCCCTTTCAGCCTTCTGTGGACTCCTTACCTGGCAGCACCCACTCCTTTCCTTAACTGGTCCTGCGATATATGCCCACAGCTGTGAGTCCTAATCTCTGAGTGTGGTCCGTGGCTACAATTTAAAAAGTAAATGCCAGGTAGATTTAGTGAATAAAATACATTTTTGTCTTCCTTCAGTGACAGATAAAAAGCAAACAATACATTTTACCAAAAGAATTATCTTTAAAACTCTTATTGTACTCTGTTTACCTCTAAAACATTTTTAGGCTTAAAAAAACTTCAGCATTTGATTTAGGAAAATTCCCCTGAGTTCAAACCAAATTCATCAGGTCTGTTCAAAGTACTGTTAAAAAGTAGGGCATAAGTTTTAAGATTCACGTTCCCCTCCTAAATTATACCATATATTCAAATGATACCTTTAAATTATGTATGCCTTTTATACATAGCGGAAAACATGAAAATAATAAAGACTAATTGAGAAACAATTGTGCAATTTGCAAACGATGTTATTTTAACCTGCAGTATTTTTAGCATTAGTACTCTAGCTCCCCCTAATGGAAAGTTTGCATCATTGCAGAATTCCTTCAGAGATGATCCTTGGACCACTAAGATATTTCGTTGCGTTTATACAGTCCATGTGGCTTCCCAAGGGATTTTATACGGCTTAATGAATACACGCACTAGAGTAGAGTAAAAAAATAAATAGAAATTCAGGCTAACAGTGCACTCAACCACATCCCTTCACTCAAGGTAAGCATGGGTTCCATGAGAGGTTTCCTGGGGTTGCTCCACGTTAGTTGAAGGCATGACATCAGGGCACAGTGAAGACAATTCCTGGAAGTGAAGACCACGGGTTCCTTACCCAGCTCTCCTATAAGCTGTCCCGACTTGGGGGGAATAACAAGAAAGAAGGGAACGGAGACTACGGCTTGTCCACTATGAGCTACGGAGTTTTTGACAAAGTCGAGCAGCAGATACTTGAATTTAACAGCTTGGAGCACGGGTACCTGCGCAGCTGATGCAGCGCAGTCCGTATGTTTAAAAGCACCAAGCATATGGGAGGGGTGCCTTCAATCCTGATGGAAAATAAAAAGGCTAATGCAAGTGCTAGACCGATGGGGGGGCTCCTCCAACACCGTTCTTGGCATCCAGTTTATGTGCAACCACTGCATCTTCTATCGGCTTTTCTAAAACAGGCTGCGGTAAGTTATTTTCGGATCAGTCCTGGGGGAGATGGAGAAGCGGTGACAAATAAGGGGGAGGGGCAGCCACCTTTGCTTTGCCGTCTCGTTTATTAGTTCTGATAGTTTTCTTGTAAATTCTTTGTGAATTTCTGTGTAGACAATCATGCCATCTGCGAATAGAGAGCGCTTTGTTTATTTCCCTTTATTTTTTTTGGTGCTTTACTGCAGGCTAGGGTTTCTAGTATGATGTTAGTTAAAGAACAAATATCCTTGCCTTATTCCTAATTTTAGAGGAAAAGTGATCATTCTTTCACCACCAAGTATGAGGTTAGCTGTTGGGTTTTGTAGGTGACCTTCAGCAGGTTGAGAAAATTTCCTGTTTCTTTCCTTTCCTAATGAGCTCTGGCAGCCTGTATTTTTCAAGACATTTGTTCATTTTATCTAGGCTGTTAAATTTATGTGCACAGAATAGTTTTATGGTGTTCCATTATCATTCTTTTGATGTCTTAAGTGCCTGTAATGAAGTCCCTCTTTTATTCCAGATATGGGTAACTCGATCTTCTCTCTATACTCTTGATGAGCTTGGCTAGAGGTTTGTCAATTTTGTTGATCGTTTAAAAGATACCTTTCCCCCCACCATTTCTTTTAATTTTTTTTTCATTGTGGTAAATATACGTAACATAAAAGTTACCAGTTCAACCATTTGTAAATGTACAGCTCAGGGGCATCAAATCCATTTCACGTTACCGTGTAGCCATCACCACCATCCATTTCCAGAATTTTTCATCTTCCCAAATGGAAACTCTGCACCCGTTAAACACTAACTCCCTATCCCCTGCCCCAGCCTCTGGCCGTCATCATTCTACTTTATGTCCCTGTGAGTTTGACTGCTCTAGGTCCCGCATACAAGTGGAATCACTCTGTATATCCTTTTGTGACTGACTTATCTCACCACAATGTCCCCAAGGTTCGTCCATTCTGTAGCACGTGGTGTCAGAATTGCCTTCCTTTTTAAGGCTGAATAATACTCCATTGTAAGTATGTATCACAGAACACATTCTTTATTCATCCGTCAATAGGCACATGCGTTCCTTCCTTCCATCTTTCGGTTATTTTGAATAATGTTGCTACGAACATGGACGTACAGATATCTATTTGAACCTCTGCTCTCACTTCTTTGGGGCAGATACCCGGAAGCGGAATTGCTGCATAAGGTAAATTCTATGTTTAATGTTTTGAGGGACTGTGCACCATTTTCCACAGTGGCTGTACCATTTTACGTTCCCACCTTGCATAAAGGTTGCAAATTTTCCACGTCCCTGCCAACACTTATTTTGTTCTTTTGACAATAGCCATCCTCACTGGTGTGAAGTCATCTCATTTGTGGTTTTGAGGTGCATTTCCCTAATGACTAATTTTTACCCATTTAAAAATGAAGTCTTTTTTTAACTGTTCTGTGGATACAGTTCTTGGTTTATTGACTATTATTTTTATGTTCTTAATTTCATCTATTGATGCTTCATCTTTATTATTTCCTTCCTTCTGCTTGCATTGAACACATTTTCAATGGTCCCATGACAGGCCACAGTAGGTGGCAACCATCCAAGAGTGAAGAGCGGCAGGGCCTGGGGGAGACGGTGGTGGGGTGAACGTCTGTAGTCTGTCCAGCCTGGCTGAGGAGAGAGCCAAATGAAAGTTGGCCCAGTTGTTTTTGGCCTCATTCTCTTTCTAAACCATTTTCTTACCTATTTTCATGATTCCCCTTCAGGTACCTAACACTCTCCTGCTCAATTCAACATCCAGTTATTGGTACTCGGCAACACCAGATTACTCTTTGATGGGGATTCAAACTAACAAGTTACTTATACTAAAATCTTTTGGTTCGAATTATGGACTGAAAAGCTGTTTCCAGAGTTAAAGGGCATTTCAACAAGTTGAGGTACATCTTTAATGGGCTGAGGGGCCCCTGAGCTAACCACGGGTTTAAGCAGCTGACCCTACAGGTAAAGATGATGACCCCCGTAGGCCTGATGGATCTGAGACACACCCCGAGGCCAGTCTCTTCCAGAGAGCTTTAGCCCCGGCAGCACCCTTGTCTTTCAGAAAACGCACTCTTCCAATAAAATGCATTTTAATCGCAAGCATTTGCCGAGCTGTCTTTGGAAAGGTCTGCAATTTTTTAAAGAAAGAAACCCAGTACAATGTAGGGATTCTACTGTTGATCTTGCCCAACAGCCTTAAACCCCCAGCCCTGCATCAGTCGACAGGGGTGATTAAGTCCTCACTACCCTGGGGCCCTGCTGTCTCTGCTAGGAGGGCACCTGGGAACTTCCACCCACTGGGCGTGTGCGCGGTGAGCTGTCTGTCAATAGTGGGTGGATTGGGGCTGGTTTATCCTGTTCTCACATTGTCAAAAAGGGTTATGGTTTAAGCCTATGGAAGAGCGGACGTGTTGGCAAATGCACCAAACTCATCAGCTCACAGAGGCAGATCTCCAGAACCATTTTCAGTAATAACTGTCCATTTATGGGGATGAGACGTGCTCCAGGTTTTGCATGCAAACGGCTTGAGTGCATTTCCGGTCACTGCCTTGTCTCTACCATGAGAACAGGCTTAATCGAACATTTCCAAGGAGCGGCCAAGTGTTCAGGAAGCTATAAGCCATGGGGATAGCAGTGCATGTTTTACTATGAGGTCTGCTTTTTCCAGAGGGTCCCTTTGGTTTCAAATCAACAGCTTGTGAATACACCATCCCTCTAGCCACCGGTCAGTAGCCCACTCGTTCCTGAAGGCCCAGGAAGAGCACCCCGACCTCCCTCCACCCCTTCTCCCCGCCCCGGCCGTGCTTCTCCTCCTCCGCTTCCCAGACTCTGCACCCGTCCTTTCATGATGGAAGCTCTGCCCTGCACTCACTCCTGTTAGGGGTCCATCTGTTGCACCTGATGAACTTATCCTTATGGGCAGGGTCTGTCTATGGTCTCTGTCATGTCCCTACAGCTCCAAGCACAGGGCCTGGCTTAACAGCAGCCATGCGATAAACTTCACCTTTGTTCACCACGGTATTGTAGCATAAATACTAGCCCGTATATCATGTCCTGACCCACCCTTAGCTGCAGTCTGTGGCCTACTTACAACTTCTAGGCAATAAATAATCTGTAAGATAAGTACTTTCTCTCTCCCTGGTAACGCAAGTCATTTGTGGGGGGAAAATACCCACCAACTAAGTTTAGGTAGTTTTACAGTTTGAGACAAGCAAGACGAATCTCTTGTTTCGTTGCGTCCTCAACTAATATTCATCCCTCAGTTTTTTTTTTTTTTGGTTGCACTCAGTGGCATGAGGGATCTTAGTTCCCCAACCAGGGATTGAATCCCCTGCGGTGCACGCGTGCAGTCCTAACCACTGGACCACCAGGCAAGTCCCACCCCTCAGTTTTAATAGTCAAAACTTTAATTAAGGCATTAAATAAAACCACCTACAAACTTGAAACAGCACCTCAAGGATCCAGGAGGTAGAAAAAGGAAGACTTTGCAAGGAGCAGTGCAGCGGTGCCACTGCCCTGGCTTCTCTGGTGGGTGCAGCCAGGCTCAGCTGAGGGTCCGCCGGGAGCTGGAGCTGAAGGTCAGCTGTCTCTGCAGGGGAAAAGAGGTGGTGGGGGGGGAAATGGCAAGTCCCTTCCCCTCTCCTCCCATCCCCCCGAGTTCCTCCCAGCAGCAGGTCTAACGGGAAGAGCAGGGGTGTCGGCAGGTGTCCTTCAGAGCTGAGGCCCTGGTATCACAGGGCAGAGCACAGGAGGGCCGTCGTGGAGGTGAGACAACAGGTAAATGGTCGGCACGATCCATGACTGGTTGTTGGACGGTAGAAGGCAGAGACATTAAACAGAACGTTCTCTTGAGGACACTATCTGTAAACAGACATATATTTAACCATTTAAAGTGTGCAGCCCTGTGGCATGAAGTACACGCACATCGTCGTGCAACTATCACCACCATCCACCTCCAGAAAGTTTTATCATCCTGCACTCAGACTCCGTGTCCACTAAACAGTAACTCCTCATTCCTCTCTCCCCCCAGCCCCTGGCACCCACCAGGGCTGTGTCTATGGATTGGACTAGTCTAGGCCCCTCGTGTGACTGGCTCATTTCACTCAGCATGACGTCCTCAAGGTCCATCCATGCTGCAGCCTGTGTCAGAATCCATCCCCTGCTGATGGACACTTGGGTTGCTTCCACTTTTTGGCTACTGCGAATAAAGTTGTGAACATTAGTGTATAGCATCTGTTTGTGCCCCAGCTTTTGATGTTTTGGGATGCAGACCCAGGAGTGGAATTGCTGGGTGGTATTATAGTTCTATGCTTAAAACTCTTGAGAAACTATCAAAATGTTTTCCATGGAGGACGAGGCTGCATTTTTCTTATCGAAGACACTCAAAAGATTAAGATGTGGAGTTTTGGAAGAATACTGTCAAATACGTAATTTGTAACTGCACAAATAAGTGTGGCAACTCAACTGTCATTCATAAATACAAAATTTTATTTGCATTTCATTAGTGTAGAAAGACCACAATGCTTCTCATATCACAACACTCAAGACACGCCAAGTTATTCAAATACATAATGACTTATTTACCTTGACTAAACAAACAGTGCAGTTTAAGAAAAGATATACCAAAGACAGAGTTCACAAATTCATTATCAGACCAGGGGGGGAAAAAAAAAAAGAACACAGTCTAGGCTTAATAGGAATAAGCTTCACCATCAAGGGGAGAAGTTTTATCATTACAAAGGTATATAGAATGTTTAGGCAAATACATGTACGTTCTTTGATATAGTAAAATGTATCTCTTTAAAACTCCTTTAAACAAGATTTGTTTAGGACAGCAGTGTTCTTTTTAAATCTTCTATAGTTTCAAAAACATTTCTTTATTGAATCTTTGTAGTTCTTAAAAGCACAGGGTATGTCCATCAGGAAACCAGAGAGATTCGGGCCTCGGGACCAATTCAAGTCCTACCTTCTAACTAGTCATATTCTATCAGTAATACGTAATGTGAATAAATAACCTTCAAGACGGCTATGAATGGGCTTGCTTTGTGGGAAACACTCCAACACTTCAAAGATGCTAAGGCTGGGAGAAATGTAAATAAAGAAAAAGCATTCAAGATCGCTTCCCCCCCTCCCCCAAAAGTCTTTAGTTTTGCAAATTTTCTTTAAAACAGTAAGCAAAGCACCACGTTCTTTCTTCTTATCAGAATATCTCTGTCCTCATAATATAATTAACAAGGACAATTATTTATTTCAAGAAACATTATAGCTCTCATTTCTCCTGTTCTTCGTATTAGAAGTACTACGTTTCCCAGTGTACATACACTAGGCACCGGGATAATGCATGAAATATAACAATTTGGAGGGAAATATGTCATTTATAACCAAAACTTACCCAGGATTGCATATCTGCGTATTTACAAGTTAGTGTATAGCTCTGACTTGGATTACAAAGTGCGAAAGGAAATGGTCAAAACGATTGTAGTGCAGAATGGAAACTTTCCCCTCTCCAGGAATCGCTCCCACTTTGTCTCCAAAGTAGCGAATCAACAGCATCGGACGTGTGGTCTGGGTGGAGGCAGTTCTGGTGGGATCTCAGGCTCTGGTTGTAAGGAGAGGATGCTATTGGACAGCTCGTTCCTCAGCATGTCCAGAGGCATCTGAGGATAAAGCAAAAGACAAGTACATTTTAACCCAACAATGTATATGTAAAGACTACAAGTCGTACCATTACAGAAGACCAAAGTATTTTGTATAGAAAACTCTTCAATCATCAGAATTTAATCAGGCATGAAAACATTAAGCCAAAACCTAAGAACCAGGTTCAGGGAGCTTCAACCATCGCACAAACGCTGTGTAGCCTATTTCACACCCTACGGCAGAAGAGAGCCGATGGACCTCGTAAACATTTATTCTCACAGTCCAGTATAATGGAAACTTAACGTGCCAGAAAAGGAAAAAACAGTTCTGTGTTCTCCGGGGTTATACCGTTACTAAAGAAAGAAGCACCTTCTCCTGGTAATTGTACAGACAGCCATTGTATTAGAAGCTTCCGAATTACGTTTGGACAGAGTCGATTATGTGTAACAGTAATACAAATACACTTAAAGATCTCACTAAGAAATCTCTGGATGCAAGCCCAAAGATGCCTGAACTAAGTGCTGCTGTCCAGTGAAGCCATCTTCCTGCCACCTGGCGCCACAAAAGGCCCCGGGACGGCCTCAGGCCCCGCCCGGACAGCAGGGCCCCAAGGCGGGGCAAGACCTCCACTGTCTGTATCTAACTTAGTCCTTTGTAGGAAAACTCCGAGAGAGGAGCAAAAGTCAAATAACACGGCCCGAGGTCACACCCGCTCCCCAGACCACGTGTGAGGCTGAGCGAGGACAGGAACGTGGCACTAGGGACGTGGGGAGAGGCTGTCACGGCAGCGAGCTGGCTCCTTGGGCCGGGTCCTCGCCCCCTTGGTCTTCAGCCTGACGATGACCCCCCGTGCTTCCCTTTCTACGTAAGTTTCCCAACCAAAAAATAGCAAAGGAAACAATGAACAGGTTTCAGATGAAACGCTTTCACGATGTACGATTCTCTCTTTTTACCTTTTTCAGGATGTCATCAACAAGCTTCAGGAATATTTCGTCCACGTTGAAGTTATCCTTGGCACTTGCTTCACAGAACCGCATCCCAGTTATCTGCTGTGCAAACTAAGAAAACAAATTATTTTTCTCTGCGGGGATGCAACACAATCTAATGTACAAGCACAGGGCCTGTGATGGGGGACGGACAGCTCTGGGGCTTCGGCTTTCAGGGAAGGGCTGGGACGAAAGGCCTGGAAAGTCCTGTTTACCCTCAAATGTAAAGTTCACAAGTGTATCCAATTTCCTACATGATAAGAAAACAACAAAACAAAATCTGTAAGGTGACGCCAAGTCAAACTACGTGCCCAAGTTTCTAAACTGTAGTGTATCTGACATTTAAAACATGAATATCACAGTTTCTCCACAGAAGGTCAGAGTGAGAGAAAAACCACGAAAGCGATTATATGGTTTAAGAGAATATTTCTCTGTATAAGATGTCAGGTGAGATACTAAATAATGCAGGATACACTAATGTGTTTTTCTCCCCTCCATTTCAAAATGAATTTAAAGGAGCAGGAAGTTAACAAGAGCAAATGAATAAGAAGGATGCAACTGAGTGATTACATTTTTAAAATTATGAAATAATTATAAAGTCATTTATTAAAAGGGAAAGCACACGGAGTGCTCACTGTACAGGGCGTGGGTGCTGAGACCCCCTCTCTGCCCCCCTTTCCTCACCTTTTCACCTTGCTGTCTGCTGATTTCTCTGTCAGTTTCACAGTCCAACTTATTTCCAACTAAAAGAAGCTCTGCGTCTTCTGAAGCGTACTGTGGGATTGTAAAAGAAGCTGCATTTCAAAGACAGGCACATCACAAACAACGTGAAACATCAACCAAGGCAACACGTCTCACCCTTCCAACCACTTGCTTCACGATCTCTGAGCATCTACTCTGTCCCGGGCAGGGTTCCTGCCGGGCTCACAGCAATGTGGTCACAGGCCTGACGAAGCACAAATGTTCTCAACCCTTGACCCATGATTCCTAAGAATCTATCCTAGGGAAATGACTCAAAATATAGGCAAAGTTTTACACTTAGTTGAAAAAAACCTAGAGCTCCCACAAAGCAGGTGAAGAATGAAATAAAGTACACAAAAGAATGAAGCCATAAACAAAACAAAACAAAAGCTTTGGAAAAACGTTAAGCTGACACAGGAAGGCCCCTGTGACAATAGTTAGTTAAATAAGCAGGTGTAAAACTAAATGGAGCAGGGACCCAATCTAGTTCTTCTGAATGACAGAACTAAAGATTTTTAAAATTTACGTTTGTGCTTTTCTTGGTTTTCTAAATTTTCTATAATGGCAAGGTATCATTAATTTCAGAATGAGGAAAAGTTAAGCTCCATTTCTAAGTTTTAAAAAAACAGCAGCCCCTAACATGGAGGCCACTGCCTTCGGTTTTAACTCCATCCCTCGGTTCCGTGCTGTCAGCTGGCAGCGAGGGCGCCCCTGTCTGAGGTCCTTAGGAGCACACTCCACGGCTTCAGCAGGGGAGGACATCACATCCGGAGGCTCGCCATCCCAGAGCCCAGACCCGCCCTGGGTCCCGACATCTCCGTAACCCTGGCAACGCTGGTCCCTAACACACTCTAAAGAGGCACGCGTTGAAAATGTGCTTAGTAAGACCTGCAAAGGAACATTCTCCAACATCATCTAACAGATGGGTTTAATACAATATGTAAACAAAACCCACTTTATAATATACTAAGTGTGCTTGTTATACAAAGGAACTAAACATCAAATTACTGAATAAGGGGGAAAAAACTCTCAAAATGTGGCCACTGTTGACCACCACATCTCACCCTCAGCGGCTGTGTCGTCTACATGTGTATTTTGGGTCCCCGTTTCTCAGAGGGGAACCCACAGATTACATTATTCATACAGACTTGGGTTGTCTCTATATAGTCAAGTGTGGTCCAAAGGATAAACTCTTCTTTAGTTCAAAGTGAGGAGGTGAAGGCCATCTCTCATTTGAGGGCAGAGGTCCCGTGGTGACCAAGGCCCTTGGCATCTCCCACGGGCACAGTGGAGACGGCTGTCCCTGGGAGGCTGTCACTCTGTGGACACTCACAAAGTGCGCATCCAAGTGAACTTTCTGCAGAAACAAGGAGTTCTGAATCTGATTCCACGGATGCAGCTGGACAGTGTGCAATGAGCATGTCTGGGCTTTGAAGTCACACAGCCCAGGTACCAGAATAAAAATCCTGGCTCTATTATTTATAAGGGGATCCTGGAGACATGTTAGTTCTTCTCTGCCTCATCTGTGATGCAGGGCTATATACCTACTCTGAACGCTGTCATCTGGATTAAATGACATTCAGGATGGAAAAACATGCTCCATAAATGTTTCCCTTCTTCCTTTTGTAATGATTAACACCTACAAGCAAAGAGTTCACATCTGAGAGAGAGATGCAACACGTACCTTATCAATCATCTTCATCCATTTTGGCAAATCATCAAATGTCTCCTTCTTTGTGATATCGTATACTAATATGATCCCCTTGGCACTTCTGTAATAAGCTGAGGTAATGCTGTTGAATCTCTCCTGACCTGCTGTGTCCCTAAGAAACAGCAGCAAAAATTAGTTCTGAACAACAACAGGGAGAGCCTCAGCCCAATTGTGAGTAACTCCTCACACATCTGTGCATATTCACTCTTAGTGCGGGTGGCTTTTCTGAGCTAAGTACATCCAAACAAAATCACAAGGAACCCCCAATTTCTTTCAAACCAAGATTCTGAAGAGAAGCAAATGCCGTGTAAAATGGTGGAAAGTATAACACACCGTAAACTAGGTGGTTATCAACAATGACAAGATGCATGGATGATAACTGAAAAGATTTAAGCCTAGAACTCTTTTAACTGAACTCGATGGTGAATATCTGATTTTGCTGATGGAGTCCCCACTAATGAAAAACGCTACAGAATTGGTCTTGTTATCTTCTTAATACCTCTAGAGTAGCGGTCAAAGGCAAAGGGAGAAGAGGTACCAAATAGCTTTGCAAACCACCAAGCTCACCACTCTCCGACTGCTACCCTGAAATCTAAAGCTTTATTTCCTCTCCAGGAAAAGTTGTCCGTTTCCACACGAAGATATACGCACGCTAATAGTGCACAGAAGCTGGCTGAAACCCATTTTCTAAACCTAAGAAGCCAAGAAACTGCTTGAGAATCATCACAAATTTACAAACGAGGCTCAAAAGAGCAGGCCTTCTGATCAGGAAAACAATCTTTAGTTACAATCTATAGTTGTAGACAATCTATAATTAAAGACAATCTACAGACTGTCTTTAAAGACCACCTATAATTTAGTTTTTCCTGAAGAGCCCTAACTCACGGTATACTCCCAGGGCCACGTGACACGGGTGGCTCGTGGTGGAGGAAGCGAAGGGGCGGTGCGGTACACAGAAAACGGGGTTCTCCCCTGCAAGGCGCCCACAGCCTCTCATAGGACAGCATGTGAGCTTCTGAAATGGGGAGACGGTGTGACACCTCTTCCCAACGCATCGGATGGGGTGAAACTTGTGGGGCTGTCTCCCTAAAACACACACGGCAAAGGTGCTGTAACTTACAGCTTTGATCACACTAGACTTGCCACCAAATTAGCTCCGCTTAGGGATATGTCATTATGCCCAAACAAACAACGAAGCTCGCTGGCAAATTCATTTTCACGTAAAACAAGGCCACTTGCTTTGCTCCAGAGGCTGTAAGACTGCCCTGTGCCCTTGGCTGGAAGGCCCAGGACCTGAGGCCGGTCTGTTTTGTCCACCAGCGTCCAGTGGGTGCCTGGCCCACTGTGGGCCCTCGATCCACAGGTGTTGAACAAAAGGTTACATGGGTAAAATGCAGAAAGTGGATGTCACTTCAAGGCAAAACAAACTTTATTTTATTTTTTTTAAAGATTTTTTTTTTGATGTGGACCTTTTTTTTTTTTTTTTTGCGGTACGTGGGCCTCTCACTGTTGTGGCCTCTCCCGCTGCGGAACACAGGCTCCGGACGCGCAGGCTCAGCGGCCACGGCTCACGGGCCCAGCCGCTCCGCGGCATGTGGGATCTTCCCGGACCGGGGCACGAACCCGTGTCCCCTGCATCGGCAGGCGGACTCTCAACCACTGCGCCACCAGGGAAGCCCCTGATGTGGACCATTTTTAAAGTCTTTATTGAATTGGTTACAATATTGCTTCTGTTTTTTGTTTTGGTTTTTTGGCTGCGAGGCATGTGGGGTCTTAGCTCCTCCACCAGGGATTGAACCCTCACCCCCTGCACTGGAAGGCGAGGTCTTAACCACTGGACCGCCAGGGAAGTCCCCTGAACTTTATTTTTTGACCCAGAACTGCCCCAAAATTGGAACACTGAAAATGATGGGGACTGAATTCTTCAAGATTCCTAAAACCAACTTAGAGACACAAAAATGCACCTTCAAATCAGGTGAGAAGGAATCGATTTAGATACCATTCATTTGTATACGGAATCATTGAACAATTTTATTTCTAGGATCCTAGACATTTAGGGGCATAATTAATACTTTCAAACCAAAAAAGAGTGAAATCTTTCAGACTGTGGTTCCTCTTCCTATCACAAGTGCTGGCTTGTTCAAGTTGGGATTTGATAAAACATTTCTCACTCATTTCTTTAAAAAGCAAAAATAGGGCTTCCCGGGTGGCGCAGTGGTTGAGAGTCCGCCTGCCGATGCAGGGGACACGGGTTCGTGCCCCGGTCCGGGAAGATCCCACATGCCGCGGAGCGGCTGGGCCCGTGAGCCACGGCCGCTGAGCCTGTGCGTCCGGAGCCTGTGCTCCGCAGCGGGAGAGGCCACAACAGTGAGAGGCCCGCGTATTGCAAAAAAAAAAAAAGCAAAAATAACACACATTTTTCTATTCTGAAATCTGTGGTTAGCACATGATAGCTGCACCACAAATTCAAACAGCAATCAGATACAAGGTCTTCACTGAGCATTTTGGGAATTACGGACTTTCGTGAATCTTTATGTTAAGTAGTTTTAAGCTGACTTTTAGCTTAAATCAATTTCACATTCGTTTCTATACATATTCACTGAATCAGGATCAGAAATTGGGGGCTCAAGAACAGAGAAATTAGAAATAATACAAGTTTTTGAAAAATTATTTTGATTGTATTGTGGTAAGAACACTTAACATGAGATCTGCCCTCTGGAGGCAGACTTTTTTGAGTGTACAATACAGCACTGTTACCTACAGGCACAACATGGGACAGCAGATCCCTAGAAGTTCTAATAAAAACCCAACAATCAAGGAATCAAGATAGTAACGGGCATTTTTGATACAGTTTCAAAAAACCCGCTACATGAGTAGCACACTTAGGGACCTTAGAAACATTGTGAAGTTAGCTGACTCTCTCCGCTTTAAGTCAGACACACAGAAAGAGGGTGGAGACCTCGAGAGGCAAACTCTGAGGCGACCTGTAACACAAATAAGTCCAAATAAGGCCGGCTCACAAGACCCTAGAGAGGAGACATTAAGGCCATTCCTTTGACTCCGTCTCTTTGTGCCTGGTTCTCACTGCTTGAGGCAGAAAAGTGTCTTCCCTTGAGATTCTTATTCCACATTTCCAAAATGTCTGGGTTGCAAAAGTTAAGTGTATATTAAATACCTACGCTGAGCCAGTACCACAAAAATTCCACACTACTCTCCACTTTTCACACAGCTAGATGATAACACGATACCAATGCCCAGATCATGGTTTATCTACCTATGAAGATGCAGAATCCTAGTATTTCCCATCTTTATCTCAATGAACCTGAATTTTCACTGTAATGACCGAGAGCTGATTCTTACAGATTTACAGCTTATTACTGTCAGCCAAATCATCATTTATTACCGGTGGCCTGTGATCTCATTATTATTTCTCTCTCCGCTTTTGGTGCAAATTGAAAACTTCCTGCTATCCTGTTTCCACAGTTGGGTAATACAACCATGTTTTGAAAATTCAAAGACTGTCATTTAAAAAATTTAATATATCAGTTTAAATGACACAATTCTTAATTTGTAGGAACCAAAGTCAGTGTATGAAGCATTCTACCTCTTCAAGCAGAGAATGAAAGGAAACAAACTTGATGTCAATGTAAGAACGCTGGTGAAGACCAAATTCCCTGCCAGTGAGCACTGGACAGAACAAGAGGCCTTCATAGGAAGCATCATAACTCTGTGTTTGCCTAAAGGTGGGAGGCTAAGTTCTCAGCTTCAAGTCCATCTCAACACAACAGACCTAAGTCCCTGTGAATAATTTCCAGACAGCATGTGGATATAAATTCATGAAACTACATTCTGGTCGACATCTTATTTTAGCTATACTTACACCAAGCTCTATATACACACACTTGGAAACGCTTCAAGCAGAGATGGGAAAATGGTCCTTTTCCTAACCACAGATAATCAAGGGACTTAAAAAATGTGGCAATGACATAAAGTGTGACCTAAAAATACGACAATGACATCTGCAGCTTTTGGTACCTTAAACCTTTAGGAATCTGTAGTAAATAATACTTTCTTAGATTGGCTATATCCAGAAATCATCAAGAAAAAATGCATGTCTACTAACACAACCTCCTTGTGAAAACCAGCCAGAGTGAAGCTTCCATGGATTGAGTCTAGGTCAGAGCACAGGGTCTCCGAAGAGCTCTTTCCAACACATCGGCTCCCCCTACGCCCTCGACCGGGACAGAGTAAAGTGATGACAGCACACCCGGGACACAGCAGGTCACAACAGCCACAGCTTGAGGACGGCTCCCAGGGAGGAAAGAAGCCCCGCGTCCCTTTACCGGCTGGGCCGCGACGCCAGTGCTTCCTTCCTACCTACGGGATCACAGTGATGGAAAGAAGGTTTTTCCTTCCTTAAATAATATACTCCAGAAGATAAAAATCCTATTTCAGATAAGAATCCTATTTCAAGTATTAAGGGACTAGCAGGTAGCTGGCGTCAGTAGGTACATTATTCACTGGTGAAAACCCCTCTGGAAAAGACAAACTCTACTTCCTCACTGAATCCCTGGGACACTCCCTGTAGAAAACTGGCAATCAACCTCTCAAAAAATTCAATGACGGGCTTCCCTGGTGGCGCAGTGGTTGAGAGTCCGCCTGCCGATGCAGGGGACATGGGTTTGTGTCCTGGTCCGGGAAGATCCCACATGCTGCGGAGCGGCTGGGCCCGTGAGCCATGGCCGCTGAGCCTGCGCATCCGGAGCCTGTGCTCTGCAACGGGAGAGGCCGCAACAGTGAGAGGCCCGCGTACCGCAAAAAAAAAAAAAATTCAATGAATCTGACGGCCCCTCCCTCAGTTATATTTTCCACCAACATTGTGCAGTTTTAAAAATTCCGGGAATGAAGTGCGAAGGGTGAGGAGCAGCAGAGGAGTGACCTGGAGGCGGCTTTCATATCCCAGAGAGCCGTGGTGTCGGGGCGTGCGTGCATCTCCCATAGCTGCACGCTCACACTCTACTCCCCAGAGCGGGATTCACAAGGTTGGGCCCTCTTAGTTCAGATCCAAAGGAAGGCAGCTGGATTCCAGAAGGATCCAATGTCACCGGCACAGAAGGCCTGTAGTGAGCAGAGTTCCAGGGCACAGGACACCTGGACGTAAATGCCTCTGTAAATCAGATTACTCCTGCCCGAGACGGAACCCAAGTATTAACACACCACCTAGGACGTGCCTCTTTGGACAGGTGACAGTGTCATCATTGGGACACTGCTGTCACCCACTGTGCGTCACAAACGTTCTCACAACACCTGTGTCTCCTTTGTGAGGCAACCTTCACAGGTGCCAGGTACAGAGGTGGACACACCCCTAGAATCCTTTTTTTTAAAAAAATAAATTTATTTATTTTTATTTTTATTTATTTTTGGCTGTGTTGGGTCTTCGTTGCTGCGTGCGGGCTTTCTCTAGTTGTGGCCAGCAGGGGCTGCTCTTGGTTGCGGTGCGCGGGCTTCTCTTGCTGCGGACCACCGGCTCTAGGCACGTGGGCTTCAGTAGTTATGGTGCGTGGGCTCAGTAGTTGTGGCTCACTGGCTCTAGAGCGCAGGCTCCATAGTTGTGGCACACGGGCTTAGTTGCTCCATGCCATGTGGGATCCTCCTGGACCAGGGATCGAACCCGTGTCCCCTGCGTTGGCAGGCAGATTCTCAACCACTGCGCCACCAGGGAAGCCTCCGAGAATCCTTTTAAAGACCGTCTTTTTTTTTTTAAATTTGGCCACGCCATGTGGCCTGTGGGGTCCTAGCTCCCTGACCAGGGATTGAACCTGTGCCCCCTGCAGTAGAAGCGGAGAGTCTTAACCACTGGACCGCCAGGGAAGTCCCTAAAGACTGTCTTTACCTTAAAGAGTGTACGGTTAGAAACAGCGGCTCACGTGAAAGGTACTCTGCTGCTATTTCCAGAATTCAAAACCTGGGCAGCAATGCACACACACAGCCTGATGCCTTCTTCAATCATGGGCTAACAGAGTAAGAAATACCCATTTTCTATTACCAAGTATTTAAGCAATCAAGACCATAAACGTCTCATAGTCAAGCCCCAAACAAAAATACGAAAAACAAAAACGCGAAACAGAAAAGCAACACTTCCCCACCCCAATCCTTCAAGTGGGTTAAACAGTCAGCAGTCACCAATGCAGACATTACCTGACGGCTGGCGAGCTCCTCCGCTGGTTCGGGGGCAGTGGCGCCCCAGACAGGGACACGGGTGAGGATGAGGCATGGCACTAACACGCAAGCGTTAGGTGACGATGGAGCCACCGACGTGGCAGCAATGAACGCGGATGAAAGCAACACACACACGGCGGACAAACACTCAGAGCTGAGGTCTACCTGCGGGAGGAGTTAGTGGCTGAGATGCTGCCGCGCGACCGTGTTAACAGCAAGGGCGACTTGGGACACCCCCGGCAGGGCCGCTCCCACTGCCGCCGCCCCCAGGCCCTCCTCCAGAGGGGCTCCGGGGGTCCCTGCGGTGGCCGAGTGCTGAGCGGCCCACACATGGCTGGTTTAGTCTCTCACACGCTCCTGACGTGCAGGGAGCCCAGTCTCTCTGGGCTCCCCTCCATGGGGCACGGAGGGCCTCAGGACACGTGGCTCCGGCAATGGAGCTGGAAGGGCATGCGTGTCCCACGGTGGCCACCACGTGGTGCCACCAGGGACACAGCCTGTGGGGGACTTGCCAGGATACAGCGCAACTCCGGGGAGGAACACACTGGCCTTTCTCTGAATGCTCGCAAAGCAATGTTAAAAACATGCAGACGAGCAGCGGAGCCATCGTTTTAGTGACGACGGTTTTGTCAAATGATGTGAAACTAGAGGCTAAAGGCTCCAAACTAGTTGCCATAAAAGTCACATTCTTCTCCCCACAACTCCTATGTGCAAATGGGATCTGAGACAAGTGGACTCTTTCCTGAACTCTCCCTTGACAAGTGAACTCTCCCCTGAAGGAAGGTCCGTTCATTCCACTTGAATGTGAGCAAAGGAGCGGAGACATAGGAGCGACAGACCAGCTTGAACGGTTAATTGTATTAGACAAGCATGTGGACTGGTAAACACACGTGGCAGGACGGGGTGTAGATGCCCACTTACCAGATTTGTAACCTAATTTTCTTTCCTCTTAGCTCTACGGTTTTGATTTTAAAGTCAACACCTGTAAATAAAACAGACGAAGATGAAGCAAAAACAATGCAATTCGTCAGAAAAATAACACTACTTGTACGTTTTTATGCCATTATCAGAAAAACCAAAAAAAACTGATCACACTAAATCCTAAAAGGAGAGAGCAGAAGTTTGCCAGTATGTGTAACGACCATCACTCTGTGCTTCCCGGCACAACTGAAGAGCCAAGGTATGTTCGGTTTTACCCTGAACTTGAGATGCAGCATTGCTATTCATAATAGAGTTTATGACTACTAGAGATGTAGCATAAAAACCATTTAAAAATTACAACTAATCATTACATGAACAAATGAATGGTGTTATAAGCATGCTATCTCGGGGAAAATTCTTACATGTTACACTGGAAACTCAGTCTTGATTTCAAACAGCCTTAGTCTGAATTTAGAAATTATTGTATTAAATTTTTTAGCATTCACAAAAGTGACTTTATTATATTGTCAATAGTGTGGAAGAGGAATTATTTTTTAAAAATTTACTCATACAACTTAATTTCAATTTTTATTTACTTTAACGGTAACAAGTAAACCATCATGAATCATCACCCATTTCCAGTTCAGCCCTTAAAGCTTCAGATAATTTTTTAAACCAAATTTTCATCTGTGGATGTTACCTTATATACTTCTCACTTATAGAAAACTTCAAGATTTCAAAACAATATTTTTTACACTATTTTCACAGTTAAGAAAAAATAAACCAAAGGGATGCCAGCTAAATTTGGGAACTGGAAACATAATCTCTACAGGAACTATATCGTGACTGCTTCATGGATCCAGGGTCCCGATGCTGCCGGGTCTCTACCGGGGCAGGGCGGGGCTGGGGGGTGGGGCAGTGATGCAGCTCTTCAAAGTCACATGACGTTCTTGAGGTGAAGCCCAAGGCATGTGGCTGACTTTTATAATTAGTAACACACTGCAGACAACAGTGCAACCAAAAGACATGTTTACAACCCTGGGTGGGACCAGGGTCTGTACAACAAAGAAAAGTGGCAGGAATATAAAATGTCACAGCTGGAGAATAGGCTACTGCATCTTGGTTCTTAATCTCTTGCACCTGCCCTGATTTCAAAGGTCACAGCAAACGGTGGTTAAGCCAATTTCACTTGCAGTTCTGGAAAAGCTTTGCTTTTCCGAGTCAACTGACTCTCAGACAGCCTTGAAACAGGAAGCATGTCTGTACACGACCAACATCCTCAAATAGAGACCAAGCAGAATCCTTCATGACTCAACCACAAGGTAAGAGCAGAGCCTAACGCGATATTCTACAAACCTGGAAACCAGCCTGGACCTATATGCTACGTTCTGATTTTAAAAAGGCACAGCGCAGACAAAACCCTTTCTTCCTGATATTAGCATAAAATTAGGGCCTCACCATGTTACTCTGTGATAGCAATTTACAAATCAAATTCATATTCTGCCATGACTACTACTCTGTTTTACTTTTGTTTCTAGTTCCTTTTTTTTTTTTTTTAAATTTTACTTAAGGGAGCTGCAACTTGTTAAGACTTGCTGCAGTGCCAGCTACATTTTATTGAAAAGAACTGGCCGATGACACTTCTTTTGTGAGCTCTGCTTCACGTCAACTACAAGAATCCCTTGAAACAGCCAGCACAAACAATTTCTGTTTTGATTAGGCTGTTTTCTCTGCTAAGAACCGTTCTGAGCCTGAACATGTCAGACCTTTTTTTTTCAACCGACTTGAACAACTTTCCCACTTTAGCAGTCCTGCACTGTGGCTATTTTGTAACCACAAAGTTTGATGAGTAAAAATAAAAGGAAAGGGCATTAATAGTCAAAATCAGGAATAAGTGGTAATGCTATCACCGTGTGATTATAAATACACTACTAATTTCAATAGGAGAACATAGCAAAGATGAACGAACAGCGAACAGGATTAAGCATCTGTTTAGCCAAAACCACCTAGTTTTAGTGAGTAGGTTAATGACATCACTAACAACGACAGAAAAATACGCAGTGGCTAAATCTAAAATTCCACAAAAGAAAACAGATCATTAAATAGCCCCTTCTCTTAAATGAAATTTCCTTTACCATATCTAACAGCCACTAAGTAGCTGGTAATGATTGGAAACTTACTCCATTTATAGCTTAGAAACAAATCCTTAAAGTATACAACTACACATTTTTTAAAAGCCTTTTTACATCAAGTCAAAAATACCTCTTAGTGCTGTCTATTTTTAACATTTACATGTCATAGAAATTATAAATGATCCTTAACAAAAGGTAACAAGTCACCAATAGCCTCAAATAGGGGATTAGTTTTGGGAAAAGTCAGCACAGAAACTCCTGACTGAGCAGGGCCGCCCAGGACCAATGTTTATAAATAAATAAGGGACAAAAAAAAAGTGGCAACTTCTGTTGAAAACGAAGTTTCCTATAGTGTCAATTTTTTTTTTTTTTTTGGCTGCACCGCGTGGCATGTCCGTTCCGACCAGGGATCGAGCCCCTGCCCCCTGTGTTGGAAGTGAGGAGTCTTACCCACTGGACCGCCAGGAAAGTCCCCTCCTACAGCGTCTTAAGCAACGGGAAGCAGCCAGCCTAACACTCCACCAGGTGGTGGAGACAGTCCTGCCCCTAAAGAGCTGAGTCATCCAGACCGAAATCAACAGCCCAGGCACTAGGCAAAGTGCCTTCCTCTGCTCTTCTCTCTTGGAGACCCTCCCTTTCTGCCCAGGAACCTTTTCGGTCCTAGGTGCTTCCCATCTGAGCCTCCCGACGGCCCCATGCCTTACCCACGTTCCTCATCCATGTTACCAGTTCTGCCCCCTCCAGCCCTGACCCGTGGCTCCGTGGGTCTCCCCCATGTGACAGGAACAGGTGCCTTCTGAGCGCACTCACCTTTGGCTCCCTGGAGCCTAGAACACTGCCTGGCCCACCACAGCGACCCAGTAAACCTGGTGAATGGAAACCTGCCCCTCTTCTCCATCAAATGCTGCGTGAGTAAGGAGAAATGCTGACTCTTCTTGGAAATGAAGAAATTGAGGACTGATGAGGAAACAAACACACACACACACACACTTAAACCGTAGGAAGGAAGGGCGGATGTTCTGTCCTGAGTGTGCCTGGTGGACAGGGTGGTGGAATTCAGGGTGCCTAGCTCACACACATCACCCTGGAAATGGAGCATTTCATTTCTCCTACAATTCCTGTTACTGATGGTAAAACCTGAGAGGATGGTCAGTCTTAATACGTCCAGATCCTCTCCCTACACGCGCCCCTCCCAGCGGATTATTACGGTATCAGTTTACTCAGTCACATAGACAGGAAATGGTCCACTAAGTGAATGTCCTGCCACGTGACAGGGGCCTACCCTTCTTTAAGCTTAACCAATGTATGAAGTCTTCCTAAAAATATTTTGATCAGAAAGGACACAGGTCACAGGGCTGTAATCCCTCTGTCAATGGGTGTAGCTTTGTATTCTATTCAAGTCGGCTTGATCTTAATTTCCTTTAATAACAATGAGAGTAGGCATCTGTCAGACCCCCTGTGCCTGACATGCAGCATGTGCGCTCCTTCAGAGCCCAGCGAGCCAGGCACTACTATACTCAGCGAGGCCAAGGTCATTCGACTGAAAGTCATTATCACTTCTGCCAGTTGAGGGGCAGAGCCTAGATTCAAAATTGTAACACTGCCCACAACCAAAGGTTGTTAAGGTAAAAGTCAGATGCGTGGAAATCTGCAAATGGCCCAGAGTCACTGTTAAAGGGCTGTTAAGGGGCTGTTAAAGAACAAAGTTTACCCTTGCGCTGTCATCTTTGCATTTACCTTTCATAAATCTCAGCAAGAGCATAAAGAATTGTTGCACTTGGTGCTGATTAGATTTCTAAGTTCCCTTGAAGGCAAAACATTTACCAAAAAAAATTACTGTGTTACGTTTTGCTGGGGCATAAAAAGTTACAAAAATGAAAATAGCAAAAATAAACAGAAGCTTCTTTCTTCACATTCCCTTCCAGCAAGAAGCAAAATAAAAGCAAAAATAACACGGCGGCCCATGCCTGCGATGACAGCTGAGCGTCCCATCTCTACTCGCACACCCGCCCCCAACAACGAGGACCTGCAGTTGGCACCAGACTACGATTCTAGTTTACTTAACATGGATGATTTCACAGACTCTGAAATAGGTCTCAATTCAAGCAGTGGTTACGACGTTACTGCCAATTTATAATAACTATCTTAGGTGCACACACTGGCTTTTCTTCCAAGGACATCTATCCTTGACGGTGTCACCCAATCCTGGACTACTGATGGAGAGGATTCCCAGCATTTCCACTGAGTTGACAGTGAGAAAATAAACTAGGAAATGTGTCAAGGTCACACAGATAGAGGCAAATTTAACATTAGGAAACCCTCTCTTGAACATGAGGCCAGCCTTCTGCCTGACCACCGCCTTTCGGGGAGAGCGCCCGATAAAGGGCAGGCAATGCAGACCACCTTCCTGTAGTACTGACCCCAGGAGGCCCCTGAACCTCTGAAACCTTACCGTTTAATATTATGGGGGGCTTTTCCTACCTAAGCCGAGTTATGAGAATTCAACGAAACGGAAACTAAGTTACTGTAACTGTAAAATACTTTGATCATCTCAGAAGCAGGTACTATTAAAATAGTTTAAATGACTGCGTGTCATTAAAAAATGCTCTCAGGTCTGAGGATATTAAATGTCCACCCCGAGTCTAACAAGACCTGCCCCTCTCAGTCCAGACTGGATAGCCTGCACCTCAGCAAAGACCACCCACCATCCCTGACCCGGACACACACAGGAGATGGCCGTGCACTTGGCTGGAACAGACATGGACACACATGAACTTCATCCGGCAAGGAGAGGGGAGTCTGAGGTCACGCACTCCAGAGGGGGTGCGTGTTCGTTGTCATGAAAGTTTCATGGGCAAGGATGTGCTCCCCTTGCAGACAAAGAACAATGTCTCCCGGGTTTACTGCATACAGTAACTCATTGCAGGGATCTTCTTGATGCTTTTATAGGTAGATACTGTCATTGTCCCCACTCTACAGATGAAACACTGAAGCTCGGGCAGCTGGTACCTTGCCCAAGGTCAACAGGCGGGTAAGTGTGAGAGCACAGATTTGAACCCAGGCAGTCTGGCGCCTCCCAGATCTCTGCACAGCCTCACCTGAAGGCAAGAATGGAGGCAACTACTGGGAGGGAGCTGTAAACATGTTTTTAACGTCAAAAAAGGAATTCTGCGTTGCTAGGGAAATATATAAAAAAGCAAGAGTGAGGGACTGGCCGGCTCAGACTGCTCCCAAACGAGCAGGCCTGGCTCTACCCTCTGGCTACACACATACCCCGGCTGAAAAGCAGGGAGTCATTTCAACTTCCTGGTCACCAGAGGAAGAGAATGTCGATGTGGGAGGAAGATCTGGAAAAGAAAAACCCCCAGATGATCAAATGGCAGATCAGTAACATTTTCTTCACTTGTTAAATACTAAGTTTACCACTGATCAGATGGGCCCATAAAATATGCCGGGAAATTCAAAGGGCCTTTCTACTTTACCCAGGTCCTGTGCTTACATTTTGACACTTCATGCTCACCTGTATGTGTTTCAGTATGCAGCTTTAAAGGATAACAATTATATTTTGGAGTGTTGCAGAGTTTTTGCATCTGTAGTATACTTTAGGAGGATAAGGGAACATCTATAGTTGCCTTTTCTGGTCCAGGTACATAAGCTATTTCGTTCCTGTAGCACCAGAGAGGAAGAGTGTGAGTTCCATTTTTTCTTTTCATGAAGGAGGAAACTGAAGTTAAGGTGCTGCCTAAAGACAGCGACAGCTTGCGAGTAGAGCTGGGACTTAAATCCAGGACTGTCTGCCCACCCCCCAAGCCCACACTCTTCCCCCCTCTCACCCCCACCCCCTGCCGGGAGCTTCGAGAATGACAGGAGTGGCCAAGGAGACAGTCCAGTGTCTTAAATGAAAAACCAAAAGTGAAACTTTGGTTGCGGGTGCGTGATTGTGTCGCAGGCCTAGCTTCTGCGTTACATTACGCTGGAACAACGAGGAGACTTGCGTTCCCGGGCAACTCCCATCACCAGCTTGCCGGAGGTGGGTCTGCAAGTTGTGGTTTGGTTTTGTAAACTAAGAAGGCCTTAGGTCAGCACTAGACACCAAACAGAGGAGGCTGTCAGATTTGGGGGGAAAAGGTTTCCTGCGGCATACAATGTTCGTTAAGCCTGTGTTGTATTTTCTGGTTTTAAAGTTCAAGGGTTTAAAAAAAAAAAAAAAAATCCCATCCAATTAAGGGCACTATTTTAGGCTTATAGTTCTGGCTTTCCAAATCCTTTCTGAATATCAAAGCTGTGCAACTAAAGGACAAAAGGAGAAGAATCCCCTTCCTCCTCTGTTAAAGTGTAGCTTTTTACATCCTCCCTAACATTTTTTTTTCACGGCCCTCTTCAGGACTCACTTCGCCTTCTGAAAAGGACAAGCCAGGTGAGCAGGTGTGCTTCCTGCACCATGAAATGGCCTGCAGAATGGAGTCTTACAGAAGTACGAGCAGCCTCTCACGAAAGACCTGCTGACTAGTGTACAAAACTATGCTTTCTTTACAAATTCAAGCAAATGCTTCACAAGAACGATCTTTCTGGCATGCAAGGCTGGAGAATAATTTGGCCCTATCAGCTCTCGAAGGAACCCAGGCTGCCTTCTAAAGCTAGTCCACAGACCCTCGGCCGATGGTTCCGCAGAGCCCACAGCTGCAGGACAGGCAATCTTGAAGAATCTGGATCCCCATCATCGAGCATAAGCAGAACTTTCTTCTGCAGTGTGAGTGCACGACACTGAAAGAAAGGCTGAAGGCACATAAGCCAGGTCTTTAAACAGATTTTTATTCAACCTCAACAACCGGGATCACCAACTTTCCACACTTATTTTGAAAGACAGCTACTTTATTTCCACAAATGCGCTCTGCACAAGCCTATCAGCGTGCCCTGGTTGCATTAAATAAGCCAAATCACACACTGCACAGCATATGCTGGCATAGAAACTGACCGTTCCTCTTCCACTCCCTTCTCCCTGAGTCATCTTGTTACATCATCCCGGCAGGGGAGGGGCTGACACTGAGAGCTTCAGAGTCTGGGCTTCGGAGTGGGAATTCGGACGACTCTCCCTAACTCCCTCATTGAGTGAAACACTCGGGCAGCTCAGCTATGGCTGAAAAGACTGCACACGATCACAGAAAAGCAACACAAAACACACAGCTTATCATTTTAATCCAGTATGAAACGATCATTCTGGGTTTCTGAACAAAAATCTGTGACCTAAATTTCCAGAATAAAGTACAAGCAGTCGATTTCCCTTGACAGCAGCTCCACTGCTTGCAGGCAAAGCGGACCAGACCCTGATGGCCTGTATCTCATCCCTCTCGTCCCATAACATTCAAGGCCAATCCACAGACAGCCAGTCCTGCACAGGATTTACATCCACCTGTTCCTTAGACCTCTCGATTCTGCTTCCGGCTCTACTGCTGGCCCTGATGAACCAGTCACCTGCACCACGACGTTTCCCCGCCCTGGGAACAGGCTTCCCGAGTGCACATGGGACCCGAAGAGGTGCGCACTGAGAACAGAGACCACGGCACGTGACTGAGTGGGAACAGCGCTTCCAGCAAGTGCTATCAACCCTCTAAGACCACTTACTCTCAGGGGTCAGCCTGTGAAGTTTAATACATGGATGCAAAATGAGAAAAATGAAGACAAGAGTAGTGAGGTTCTCAAACTGAATTCAAAAGAACTTTTAAATTCTGATATTCTGTCTTTCCTAATTTTTTTGGTCTACCTCATATTAAGTCTTTTTTTTTTAAAAGTCGGTGGTAGTGGATTGTTAAACTATGTCCTTACATGGCAAAGTAAAAGAAATGGCAATCCTATGTTGGCCTCCGGCACTTTGAAAGAAACTTTACTGCCCAGGAAATGAGAATTCTGGTCCAAACTGTCTTACTCCTCCTTTTCCTCTATTTAAATATATTTTAATAAATACGTAAAAGGCTTAAGATATTTGAATAATTGAATATTTAGGTAAGAAATGCAATTTTCAGAGCAGTATTTAATATCCAGAGGAAAGTGACAAATGATAGGGGCATAGTTAAAGAAAGTCAATGTCAATGATACCATAGGTCGATGACATCACTACCTTCACAGGGCTCTCAGGGGGACCAAATTAGGCAGGTAGGAAAGGGTTTCATGGTGTCTGATTCTGAGCCATCCAAATTTTCAGAATAAAGTGAATTTAAATCTCAAAGTAAGCTAAGGAACAGACAGACAAAAGGAACTCACTTGCAGCCCTGGCCCTGACCACTTGCTGACCGCTGGGCCACTGTGGATGAATTGTCTACCCTCTGGGACTCTGCTTCCTCATCTGTAAAATGGGGAAACTTTCAGGATTGTTGTGAGGTTTAGAAAGAGTATACTCTTGCTGGTACACAGTACACGCTCAAGAAATGTAGCTACCACTAATAGGCCGTAAACTTTTACATGCAAAGACAATAAATTACTTATCCAAAGTCACAAACTAGTTTATGGCAAAGCTTATATCAAGAGCCCAGGTTTTCTAGAATGTTTTTCTAGAAATTTAATGCTGCTGGGTGGGTGGAGGCAGGGTGCTGCCTGATAAAAATATTTCGATCCAAACAAGCTTAACAGCTTCCAATAGTTAAAAAACAAAGGTTGACAGATACATAATTTTATGAGCTTTTTTTTTTTAGAGACTTGTGAATTTCTAGTCAACTAGTTTTTTTTCCATTTTTAAAACTTCAAAAAGCTGTTCCTGAGGCTTTTAAAGCCCCTGTCAAACCATGCCAGCCATATCAGACCAAGTAACTCAATTCCACGAACACAAAATCCCATTTGAAAGTAATACTCCACCTAGACAATTTCCATTAAATAGACCAATTATTTATTTATTTATTTATCTATTTATTTATGGCTGCGTTGGGTCTTCGTTGCCATGCACACACAGGCTTTCTCTAGTTGTGGTGAGCGGGGGCTACTCTTTGTTGTGGTGCGCGGGCTTCTCATTGCGGTGGCTTCTCTTGTTGCAGAACATGGGCTCTAGGGTGCTGTGGGCTTCAGTAGTTGTGGCATGTGGGCTCAGTAGTTGTGGCTCACAGGCTCAGCAGTTGTGGCTCACGGGCTCTAGAGTGCAGGCTCAGTAGTTGTGGCACATGGGCTTAGCTGCTCTGCGGCATGTGGGATCTTCCCGGACCAGGGCTCGAACCCATGTCCCCTGCCTTGGCAGGCGGATTCTTAACCACTGTGCCACCAGGGAAGTCCCAATACGTCAATTATTAAAAACAGTCTTTTCAGTTTCATGCCCTGGTGAGTTCTGTGTGTCTTGTAAACCAAATCAACTTTTGATTTGATTAATAATACAACAACAAAAAAATCATTTTGTTCATTTGTAACTTTACAAAATAGGTTTATTACCTCAAATTCCTCAGGATATCTGCTACGATCTTTTACAGAAAGTCCAGTGGGTCTGACTCACTGGAGATGCGTGCTTCCAGCCTGAGGTTGGCTAAGCCATTACTGGAGCGACCCTCCTGGGTCAGCACCTGTGCTGGGCTGCGGGGCGCACGGTCTTTTCCAGACTCTGCCAGCCATACAGGGTGAGGGCAAGGGGCCCCGCGGAGCAGAATCTGCAGGGCTGACTGTGCTCCGTGGACACGAAACTCAACAACTGGCCTCAGAAGGACCCTACAAGCCACCTGCGGGAGGCATTCAGGTGAGGCAACCCCAACTGTACAGCACACCCAGCGCCACATTTAAATGCGCTTTTCTAAAGGAACGCGGGGAATGAACTTCATCTCTACAGCATTCCAGTGCAGAGGAAGCCTCCCCCTTCAGCTCTCATCCCACCCCGACTGGGGGGGCTTCCTCCACGCTCCCCAGCCTGTACACATCTCTACATTGCCCTCATCACCCTGGGGCATCCCGAGCTCCACGGCTCTGAGCCACATCTGGACAGAGACTTTGTCCTCTTCACTCAAGCTCCCCTGGGTAGCACAGCACCAGCACACAGTAGGTGCTCAGTAAGTGATCTGGTAAGTGGAAGGGAAAAGCAGCTCACAGGCAGAGATTGAAGGGGGGTTAACTTTCTTAAAGTGTTCTCACACTCTGGGTCAGACCAGAAGTTAGCATCTTTCTCTGAACTTCCCACAACTAATAAACACTTATCAAGCCGAGTACTACAGGCTACGTATGGAGGAAACAAACAGGACCAAGACAAAGTCCAAGTTCACAGGGAGCCCCACAACAGCAGTGGTGTGGGGAGGCGTGTGCATTTATGCTTGTTTGTTAAGGGGACAGAGAAACCGACTGCCTGGTCCCCTCGCCTCCCGGTTTCTTCCCGATTCCCAAATACCCGATGCAACCCTGCCAGGGCTGTACCCAGAGGCCTTTATGACTCCTGCTGCTACAGGAGAAGGTGCACACTCCATGGCCTGGGACATCATCATTCCCGATGTCCCCTAATGATGCCTTCCCAGACTGTGCGGGTGTTGGTCCACTGCGGCCCCGGCTTAAAAAACCCCTCCTCACCTCTCCTCTGCCCAGTTCTAAGCACACCTGTGCTCATCCCCCATCTTGCCCTCCAGCCACCCAAGCCCTGTTATCCACCCATTATTTCTGTGCTAGTTTCTCTTCGCCTAGTACAGCTATGTTACTCTTCATTTTCACATATTTTTAAGCGTGGAGCCATAAAAGATGGATAATTCTGAATTGCTTTTAGTTCTGTTTCACTTATGCCAGGTACTAAAATAACAGTATAAACCCTCGTTGGATGGTTTAATAACTCCCTGTACTTTATATGATCCAAGATTGGATGTCTGAACCAGGTCTAAGGTACGCTACTGAACTTTAATGTCATGACTCCAAGGCCAAGATCTTAAAAACACACAGGGTACAGAGAACACAAATATGTCCAAAATGATCTGTTATAAAAAAAAGCATGAAGGGAAACACATTCTCACAAACAAAACAAAAAGACAATACAAAAACTGGGAGGTTAGTCTTCCAATAAGACATTTGAAATGTAGTAGTGTTTTGTTACATGACAACTTAAAGCCAGTTCATCCCCAAATTGTATCACCTTGGAACTACCACTGGTTACAATACTAAATATTTGTACAAGTGTTTGGAATGATACTTTAAATTCTGAGTTTCATATTTACATACCATTTATTCACTGTTTCTTGGACCTCCCCTAGGGGAATCCCTCCCTATTACTGAAGGTGACTGATCTTCCTTTGGAAGAACTATCTCATCTGCGGGGTTCCCCTACCTTTGACAGCCTTTAAGGGGTTTTCCATAGAGGCAGCTGTTACCGACTGCGACCTGACAGACCTCAACGCCAAGGCCTGTCCATGTGACTTCATCAGAAAACTTCCCTGCAGTTTCAATTTTACATCCTGAGGACACGATACTTCCTGACCCGGTTGGTCCTGTAGTTACTTCGCTATACTTCACGCACCTGGCGGTGCCGGAGGCCTCCTCCCCACTTTCGGAGCCCCTGGGGGGTTATTTGAGGTCACGGACAAACACAGCTGAAGTCCTTCTGCCCCGCATTTACAGTTAAAAGAAGAAACTTAGTGTAGCGTTAGTTTGAATATTCCCCGGAGATCCTCCACAGGGAATTTAAAACGTCATTATTTCAGCGCAACATAAAAGTGAGTTCAAAATTAGAAAATAAGCCGGGTTGACAGTGGAAATACCCCTACTCCTAGGACGACAAAGTTAGGGCATCAAAGTTCACCAGACATGACGCACTCTGGCCATCTAGCCAGGGCACAGCTCGAGTCCACCACGCTGCCCACCTGCCCCCCACCTGTCACCACCTTTTTCCTGGTAACGGGTGGGCGGGGGGTTTCCGGGGAGAGAAGCTCCGGGCTGGACGGGCCCCGCGCATCACCCGGCCTCGTGACGGCGCAGGGCGGGGGCGCAGGACGACTCTGCGTGGGGACGGGGGTCTCCACCCGGCGCGGGGCAGAGGTGGCAGGGGCTCCCCGGGGCCGACCCCGCATGCACGGCCCGGCCGGCCAGCCTTACCCACGGTGGACTTGCAGGCCTCGCAGAAGGTGTCGTCGGTAAAGCGCTCCATCAGGCTGGTCTTGCCCACGCCGCGGGAGCCGATGATGATGACCTGCAGCTTGAAGTCGGCCGGCCTGGGGGGCTGCTTCCTCCGCCGGGACTGGCCGCCCGACAGCGCCGGGGAGCCCGCGCCCAGGCCGCCGCCGCCCGCGGGCCGCCTCTGCAGCGCGGCGCCCGGATCCATGC
>NW_021703765.1:56916236-57026898 GCF_005190385.1 Monodon monoceros | reverse complement strand
CCGCCGCGCGCCGCGGGTCGGCCCCGGGCTGGGCGAGCGCGCGCTCAAGAGGCCCCGGCGGTCCACGGGCTCCGCGCTGCAGCTGTGCTGCCGGCCGGCCCCCCGCGCCCGTGTCCGCTCCGCCGCCGCCGCCACCGCCGGGGGAAGAGGAGGGGAAGCAGCTACTCCGCAGCAGCGGCAGCAGCATCCCGGGCGAGGCGGAGCGACGGCGCAGGCGCGGCTGGTGGGGAGGGGGGCGGGGCGCGGGGCTGCCGGGAGCGCGCCCCCTGCCGGCGGGAGGACCGCCCGCCCGCGCGCCTCCCCCGTGTTCTCGCCCCCTCTGCTCTGCCTGCCTCCACTGCCCTCTCTTGCCTGCCTTTTATTTCTGCGGCTTTCACCTTCCCTTCTCCTCCATCTCCATCCCCCCTTTCCTTTTTCCCTCCTCCTGTCCCTGCCGTCATTGAGCGCAGCCCCCAAACACCAGGCCAGTGTGTTAGCCGTCTCCCCCCTAACCTGTTGAACTCTGAGATATTCCCCAAATCACTGCCACAAACTCGCACTGTCACCGGGCGCTGAAAGTCCCTGGCCGGCCCCCGCCTCGACCCCCGCCTCGACCCCCGCCCCCTGGGAGCCCCGTGCAGACCCACCCTCGCTCAGGCCCAGACCCCACCTACCCCGCTTGGGAAGGAGACTGATCACCTCTGTCTTACATTTTCCGTAGGAAACTCGCGAAATCAGTTATTTTTAGCCGTGATTGCTGCCTAATTCAAAGTGCAGAAGTTTTCATTCCGTTTAACTTTAAAAATAAATAAATAGGCTGCTCCTTTGGGGAAGCGAGTGAGTTCAGATTCAAACAGTAAGAAACTCCAAGATTGACACTCCAAAAGTTTAGGAATTGTGGACTCGGGCAGTGTGTTTTGCCATTTCTATTTGAAAGGATTTAAGGATACAGAAAACCACTGCTCTGACTCCTTGCCAGGGATTTGTTTAGCAAATTCCTCAGCGTGAACTTGAGCACCTCAGAACACAGGGTTCTAAACATGATAGGAGCTGGCACATTTGCCGAGAATGATCAGGTAACCCACCAAATTTCAGCTTTATTTAGCAGTGGATTTAGTAATGCGTAGCCCGTGTGGCTATTGCTCTATAAAGGTGATTTGTAAAAATTTAGCATTGCCCACAAAGTAAATTGGAAGCTTACACTGATAAGAGAATTCTTAGCGTTCCAAAAGCAATCACAATAGGAGTCTTTTCATTAGTTAGGATGTTTAAAATATGGTCAGATCTCTATTATTTTAAGCACAGCTCGCTCACAATCAGGGAGCCTCTCTGAGCTGTGGATTTCTCTCATCTTATATAGGAATGAGAGCGACCCCTCTTGCCAATCAGCATCGTCAGGAAAACATCTACTAACAACCTATGCAGAGTCTGTTATTAACTCACTGTTTTGTTTTTAAAATAAATTTATTTACTTATTATTTTTGGCTGTGTTGGGTCTTCATTGCTGCGGACATAAACTGTTTTGTGTCTTTGTAGAAAACTTATCAAGAATAGCTCGAACAGTGCTCATCTTGTCACGTGACTTAGGATAAGGAGTGGACATCCCTTCCATGCTGTGGTGAATTGATACACTCCTTCCTAAGTTTGGATCAGCTTCCAACATTTTGTTCTTTGCATGTTCAATGTTATGAATTATCTCCAAAAGTTCACTGAATGTTAAGTTTTTTGCTGGCATTCGTTCCTCTGGGCCGGCTTCATCCTTTTCACCACAACCATTTTCCTCTGCTGTGTTGATAAGCAGGTCTTCACTGAGCTCCTCCGTCGGCACATCTAAGACCTCTCGAAAGGCAGCAGGGTCACTCATCCCACAGTCAGCCATTTTTTAAAAAATCTATTTTATTGAAGTATAGTTGATTTACAATGTTGTTAATTTCTGCTGTAGAGCAAAGTGGCTCAGTTTTACATATATATTCCTTTTCATATTCTTTTCCATTATGGTTTATCCCAGGATATTGAATATAGTTCCCTGTGCTATACAGTAGGACCTTGTTGTTTATCCATTCTGTATGTAATAGTTTGCCTCTGCTAACCCCAAACTCCCAATTCACTCCTCCCCCGCCCCCAGCCATTTCTTCTCTAACTCCATTCCCGTAGATTGTTTCCCTTCCTGCATGAACACTTTTCATTTCTTTGATGCACCTTCCTTTTTGGTGACCAATTTCCTCTTTTGACTATCCATTTTTGTAAAATGTCATGTGGGTTTCGCACTGGGAGACAAGGAGGCAACACAATGACACACTTTGCTGTCAGGGGAAGGGGGCGGCACTGAATAACACACACAGCGACCAGTCACCAACAGACTTTGAAAAAAGTGACATTGTAACAGAGACTCTGACTCCATTTGTTTATGTTTGACTGCTGACATCTTTTAAGCTTCACCCCTTCCTCTTCCCCGGCTGCCCCACATCTGGGCAAGTGAAAAGAAAGCCCAGGCACTCCCTCTTTTGGCTGCATTGGGTCTTCATTGCTGCACGGGCTTTCTCTAGTTGTGGTGAGCGGGGGCTACTCTTCGTTGTAGCGCACAGGTTTCTCATTGTGGTGGCTTCTCTTGTTGCAGAGCATGGGCTCTAGGTGCGCAGGCTTCAGCAGTTGTGGCTCACGGGCTCTAGAGCGCAGGCTCTGTAGTTGTGGTGCATGGGCTTAGTTGCTCCACGGCATGTGGGATCTTCCAGGACCAGGGATCGAACCCGTGTCCCCTGCATTGGCAGGCGGGTTCTTAACCACTGTGCCACCAGGGAAGCCCTCAGGTGAAGTTTTAAAATATTATCTTTCATTTGACCTGAATGTTTTTACCTTTGTGAAATGGCTCAACCAAACAATATTTGTTTCCATTTTATTATTTAATAACATATCATTGTAAGTTATGACACTTAAGCAAGTGATCCTTAGAATGTGTATCTGTGGTGGGTGTCATGTTCCTTCCTGTCAAAAAGATGGGAAATCTAGACATCTGGGAAGTAGCTGACACAAGGCAGTCTACATCAAAATCTTGCACTCTGCATTACGAAAAACAAATGTATTTACACACACATGTTTTTAAAGAAAATCCTACGTGGGTTCTTTCAAAGTAACCATCTTTGGGTCAAATGTTTTAAATGTAAGTCTTCTCCTTCAAAAGAAATAAATAAGGATAAACCAATTCCAAGTTGGTTGATAATGAAGCTCAGCTCCACCTAGGGAGCTTACAGAATCAGAATCCATTCCTTCATTTAATCAGAAGCTCCATAATCGTGTATTGTTTTTCTTTAATGACTGGCTTTTCTTTTTAAAATAATAAAACCTGTATGACTTATCTCCTTCCTCTTTCTAGCATCCCTGTCTCCTTGTCACATGGATGAGCCCAGGTGGACTTGGTATGTTGGCCCCAGAGTGTTAATTTCTTCTCAGTAGCTGAGAAGTGTCAGCTCAAAAGTTTGCAGGAACCAAACTCAAATTTTTATACATTCTAAAAATTCTTGTACTGAATAGGATAAACCTTGACTCCCTTGTTTCATTTGTAGATTAAGTGGGATAGTACCTAATTCTGGCATTTACACGTAACACGTAACCTAGCTGCTTTGGGATGGTCTTAGAATTTCTTCCTGGAAATTTTTTCCATTTCTTGACTCCTCCCTGCAAACAAAATGACAGTGACACTTCATCTTGACTTTTTCCCTTCTTTTTGGTTTATGCCTATTCTATTTTAATTAAAAATGTATACATAAAGTTAAATTTTAGGCTGTTAAAAATAGTTTTTATACATTCAGCTGTTTTAAACATACGTCCAATAAGCAGATTTTTAGCCATTTAGAGCTCGCCTGCTTTGCATACCCTGAGAAACTGTGCCTAACATCTGCTGACTAGAAAGATAAAGCTTCTAGGAGCTATAAAGACCCCAAGCTGCTGTGCCCTTTGGAGCTCTCTGATCCACACTCTCTGCCCAGAGACATCACCTGCCACGTGAGCCCTGTATCCCTGGAGGAGGTCCCTTGCTGTCCTCCTCTTCCACGCTGTGGTCTCCTGCACAGAAGTCTCTGGTTGGTCCCAGCCCAGAGGGACTTCCCCGGGGTGCAAACCTGTCAAAGGCCACCTGAGAAGCCTGTGTGTACTACTGCCACCTGGTGGTCATGTCTATTTCTTTGATCAACCCTGAAATCCCTACAACCCCCTTACGCTCCTCTATCCAAAAACTATCCTCTATTTTTCCTTGAGGAAGTCAACATTCTAACCAGGACAGTGCATCTAACATCCCCAAATTCAGAAAGTGAGAACCAGAGGGTGACTTCCAAGTGTCTGTGAAGATGCAGGAACACTCATGACAGCACCTTGGATTTGGCGTCTTTGATGGAAGCCCAAAGGTAGATTTCAGCTGGAAGAAGATGCTTCAAGAAGTTGGCGCTCAGTTCAAAATCAGAACCGAGATAGGGACTTGGAAATTGTTGCTATTTAAAATTCATGTAGGGGGACTTCCCTGGTGGTGCAGTGGTTAAGAATCTGCCTGCCAATGCAGGGGACACGGGTTCGAGCCCTGGTCCAGGAAGATCCCACATGCCACGGAGCAACTAAGCCCATGCGCCACAACTACTGAAGCCCGCACACCTAGAGCCTGTGCTCTGCAACAAGAGAAGCCACTGCAATGAGAAGCCTGCGCACTGCAACAAAGAGTAGCCCCCGCTCGCTGCAACTAGAGAAAGCCCGTGCGCAGCAACGAAGATCCAATGCAACAAAAAATAAGATAAATTAGTAAATTAATTTAAAAAAATAAAATTCATGTATGAAGGCAGTAGTCACATTTCTGGTCCTCCCATTCTGGAAAACCACAGAGCAGTTTTTGCTGTACAAGACTAATTATTTTTGTCAGGAATTATGTGATCAGAAGGAGTCGAAATCTACTCCAATTATCACAGGTCAAAAGTTAGAATTTGTTACCTTGTGTCCCAAGCATAGGATGTACAGGCCCCAAGAGGCGCTACAGTCAGGAGCTGGAAAGTCAGACGGAGTGTTCTGGGTTGAATTGTGTCTCCCCACACCCCCCAGTGCATCCATGTGTTGAAGTCCTAACCCCCAGCACCTCAGAAGGCGACTGCATTTGGAGACAGGGCCTTTAAAGAGGCAATTAAGGTAAATGAGGTCATGTGGGTGGACCCTAACCCAATATGGTTGGCGTCTTTATAAGAGGAGATGAGAACACAGACAGGCACAGCGGGAGGACCACGTGAGGACACAGGGAGGAGATGGCCGTCTACATGCCAAGTAGAGAGGCCTCAGAAGGAACCAACCTGTTGACGGCTTGATCTCGGGCTTCCAGCCTCCAGAACTGTGAGAAATAAGTATCTGTTGTTTAATGCCCCTGGCCTGTGGTTCTTTGTTACTGCAGCCCTCACGAACTCACACAAGAGGCTGTGAGGTTACGGGTCCCACCTCTGCGGAGCCCATAGTCTCTTCTCTGCTTTTTCAGCTCAGCTGCCTCGTTCTTTGTATATACAGGCAGGTGGCTTTCTCTGAAGTGATGCACACACGACACAGGTGGTCTCACCAGCTTGATTCTGGGTGATGGCTCTCAGCTCCTGGGCCTCAAACCAGCTATCTGGAGTCTCCAAAAGAGGGCACCTGACCCACCCAGTTGGGTCAAATGTCCAGTTGGTGTAACAAGAGCTGCGGCTGGTGGGAGAGGAGAGTCGCACGTGCAGGATGGGAACTGTGCCCTCCCGATCCACTCGAGATGTCCCTGAGGAGTGACCCTCAGATCTGGGGTCAGGGAGGCAGGCAGCCCCAGGAGTGAGCAAACCTTAGAGATGAAAGTGTAACTACCAGACAAGGCCAGCAAGATATGGGCCTCTGGACTGGACCACACTTCCTGTCCCTACTCCTCTTGGCTGGCAAATGGACAGTGAAAATGTAATGGAAAGGACAAGGCTCCAGCAGCTTACCTCCAAAGCCTGGACACCACTAGACATAAAAGAAGTCGGTGATGACTTTAACTGTGACCAGGGAGAGAGCAGACAGACACACACAACCACACACATGTACATACACAATACACATGTGCATACGACCACACATGCACACACATGCAACACAAGCACACACACAACCACACATGTACATAAATCACATACAACCACACAGTACACACGCGCAATACACATGTACGCACATACACGATCACACGTGTACACATGCACACACATACAATCACATAGTACACACATGAGCATACAGGTGTACACACAAGCACACATGTACACACATACAACCACACACGTACACACAATCACACACACGAATGCACACATACATGCACACACACAGCCCCTCAGCTGTCATGTTGTGATTTTTCTTCCCTTTTTTCATACTGTTATTTTTATTTTAAGAATAGACAAAATGCACACACATGGGGGCAGAATGGAAAGGAAGCATCCAGTGTGCTTCTTCTGTGTCCCTAAGAGTGGACACAGATCCCACATGTAAATAAGGACAGTCTTAGGTCCCTGGAAAATTTTAGTTAGGCAAGTATACATGCTTCTTTTCAAAAAAGGAAAATAAGAAAATGTAAAGATATTAAATAATGTACTTATCGATACTTTCAGATTACAGCAATGACAAGCTTTAGCGAAAAAGGGGAACTTAGTTTTCAGATATGGGCCCGTCACATGGAAACCACAGACAGAAAGGCCATGTGGACCTTGGGGATGACTCCAACTCCATCAGGCCTCTCCCACCTCATCTACACCCCTTGAGCACCAGCTGTTGCTTTCGGTGCTTCTCTCTTATCTCACTCTGTTTCCCAGTTCCCAGAAGAGGAAAGAGCTGTTTATTCTATTGCAGAATTCACAGGGATGGCCTCTGACTGTCCTGGCTTGTTGGTGCTCCATCTTTAGACCATGAAGAGCCACAGAGAAAGTGGCGTCACGCGCAGCTCTGATGTAACCAGATTCACGGACAGAGGAGGCTGATTCCGGGAAAGTGCAGACAGGTGGTCGAGATGCCAGGGGCAGTGAGCTGGGGAGACAAAATGACAGCCGTCCGCTTCCGCAAACAGGCAACAAAAGGGAAAACCTATCATTACACCATTAAAGATAATAGTTGGAACATTTGAATGCCATTTTTTTCCCCCACTGAGAAAGGGCACTTTCTATTCAGACTTTAAAAAATAGGGATAGGAAATTGTGGGTATTTTAAAGTTTTCTTTTAATATTTTAATGTATTTTCTAGATTCTCATATGAGTCCACTTTTATAATTTGAAAAAATACCCTATATTTAAAAAGTAATGAGAGGTATTTCAGGAGACATCAAATTTTCCCAAGTTTTATTTCTGTTTTCTGAACACTTGTAACTTGTGCATCGAACGCATGATTCATGAGTTCCCATCGTGAAATAACTTTATCTGTCACTGTTCTTTTAAATTTATTCAGTGGAACTAGTTTTTCTCGGTGCCTGGGTGAAAGCTCCAGCAGCTGTATGACTTTTGGAAGTCACTTACGTAATGCAAATCGTCTCAATACAGAAAAGAGTGTCTCTAGTGCCCTGCAATTTTCTAAACTCAAACTTGATTTAATTGAGGTGTCTCTCCTCTACCAGGTGGGAAGTTTGCTGCTGGGAGAGGGTCTTTCTCTCATTGTCCAGTGTTCTATTTCTTCCCAAACCCTCCAGTTGGCTAACCTTGTTTCTGACACCTGCAGGGTTGGGGGTCACCTGGGGTCCTGGGGAGACAAGACAAGGAATGATCAGGGTTGGGTTGGTTCTGCCATGAGTTGGCTTCTTGCTCTCTGGTGCTGGCAGAGGCTCAAGGCTGACTCTTTCTTTCGTGGGCGTTTGTGCGAGTGCCTCAGAGACCTTCCTCTGCCCACCCACGCGAGCAGGTGTCGCCCACGTGCAGTTCCCTAATTGGAGGTAACCACTTCCTTCTGGTTCACTGTTTGTACTTCTCCCAGAGCCATAGGAGTCTGGCATGACCTGTGGCTCTTTGCTCATCCAGGTGTCCCTCCTGGACAAGATCTAACCCACCATGGCTTTCTCTTAGGTGGCCCACGGCTGGCCCACAGGAAGCATCCGTGCCCCTTTGGGGGTGCCGGCTTCCCACACGACCACCCCTTCCTCCCTTCCGCTACCTGCAGGGCCGCTGCATCTCCCACCCTTCAGATTTCTCAGGTGGCAATCAAGACACTTCTTTCCGAGTCCCCCACCAAATGGAACATGAACCAGGCTCTCCTTGGGGTTCCCTTAATGCTTTTTCTGATTTCTGGCCAGTGGTGGGGGGGAGCCTTGGAGGTTTGAGGGCAAGGGAGTCACTTGATCCAACTGACCTCCTTACAGAATCCCTCTGACTGTTGTGTGGGAAACGGAAAGTTTTGGAGGAGCCTTAGAAGGACAGAGCTGGGTCTGGGGCTGAGAACATCTGGCTCCACTGCTGGATGATGACCTTGACACGTAGCTTAACCTCTCGGAGTCCCAGAGTTCTTGTCCGTAAGCTAGTGATAATAATAATGCCATTCACCGCACGGTGTTGTTGAACAATTCAACAATGAGTTTTCAGGCAGCTCTTCTGTGCCGGCCATGCTGTGAGGTGCTGAGCACAGTGAGGGTGGTAAGTGATGCATGTTCAGGTGACGGTTTCAAGGCTGTTATCCTTGTGCTGCTTCAGTTCGTGGTCCGATGGAGGGAGCTGCTCTGGGTCTCACATCAAGGGCTGCAAAGAAACACGCTCCCAGTGTTGGAACCCATCTGGGTGTCTCACTCATTCCTGGAGACTCAAGCCAGGTGCTGTGACAACCTGGACAGCATCACTGCACCCTACTATTGCACTTTTTAAATTCTATAATGTTGAAGTAACTTGATTTCTTTGCCTTGTTTTGGTATAGCTTATCATTTGTATTATTAATCTTTTAGTGTTTGATTTTGACATTTTTTTGGTATACTAATGATAGCGTTGAGTCAAAATCTGCTCTCCCACAGCTTCCAATGTGCAGAAATACCAGCTGGTCGGCCTCAGTCTCCTCAATCCAAGGGTGACGACAGGAGCATATTGTGTTGCATTATTGTTTATTGCTTTTTTTTTTTTTTTTAAAGATTTTTTTGATGTGGACCATTTTCAAAGTCTTTATTGAATTTGCTCCAATATTGCTTCTGTTTTATATATTTTGGTTTTTTTGGCCGTGAGGCATGTGGGATCCTAGCTCCCCAACCAGGGATCAAACCCGCACCCCCTGCATTGGAAGGTGAAGTCTTAACCACTGGACCACCAGGGAAGTCCCTATTGGTTTGATTATTAACATGCTTTCAGACAAAATCTAGTTTAGAAGGAAGATAACTTTTTTGCATTTTTTTTTTGTTGAAGTGTAGTTGATCTACAACGTTGTGTTAATTTCTGCTAAACAGCAAAGTGATTCAGTTATACACACACACACATATACTTTTTTTTTTTTTTTGGCGGTTCGCGGGCCTCTCACTGTTGTGGCCTCTCCCGTTGCGGAGCACAGGCTCCGGACGCGCAGGCTCAGCGGCCATGGCTCACGGGCCCAGCCGCTCCGCGGCATGTGGGATCTTCCCGGACCGGGGCACGAACCCGTGTCCCCTGCATCGGCAGGCGGACTCTCAACCACTGCGCCACCAGGGAAGCCCCACATATACATTTTAAAAAATTCTTTTCCATTATGGTTTATCACAGGATACTGAATATGGTTCCCTGTGCTATATACAGTAGGACCTTGTTGTAAGTCAGAAAGAGAAAGACAAATACCATATGATATCACTTATATGTGCAATCTAAAATATGACACAAATGAATCTATCTAGGAACATAACTTTTTAAATTTAATTTTATTTTTTTCTTTTTGACCACGCTGCACAGCTTGCAGGATCTTTGTTCCCCGACCAAGGATTGAACCCGAGCCCTCAGCAGTGAAAGCGCTGAGTCCTAACCACTGGACTGCCAGGGAACTCTCTTATTTTTATTTTTGATTGTGATGAAATACACATAATGTAAATGTTATCATCTTAACCATTTTTAAGTGTAGAGTTCGATGGCATTAATTACATTCACATTGTCAGGCAACCATCACCACCATCCTCTCCAGATTCTTTCATCTTCCCAAACTGAATCTGTCGTCATTAAACAATAACTCCCTATCTCCCTCTCCCCAGCCCCTGGCCCTCACCATCCTACTTTCTATCTCTGTGATTTGATACTCTAGGGGTCTCATATAAATGGAATCATACGGTATTTGTCCTTCTGTGACGGGGTTCATTTCCCTTAGCATGATGGCCTTAAGAGTCATGCATGTGGTAGCATGTGTCAGAGTTTCCTTCCTTTTTATTTTTGATTTTTAAACTTTACTGAGGTATAACTGGCAAATAAAAATGGTAAGATATTTAAAGGGTACAATGAAATGATTTAATATATTTATACATTATGAAAGAATTCCCACCATTGAGTTAAATAACACACTTATCACCTCATATATTTACCTTTTATTTGTTTTGGTGAGAACACTTGTGTTAATACATAGAGATGCAACTGAATTTTGCCTGTTGACTTCATACCTGGCAACTTTGCTGAATTGCTTATTGGTTCTAACCAGGTGTTTTGTGTGTGCGTGCGTGTGTGTGTGTGTGTAATGGATTGTAACTTTTTGAATGCTTTCAAAACCACGCTCTCTTTACCTATTAGAAGGCTGTGCACAAACACTCTTTGTAACACATCCTGAACACTGATGTGTACAGAATCCTGACCACTCTATGATGGTGCCTGTGTGGATAGAAAAAGCAGACCTCAACGACTGCCAAGTGTGCTCTGAATCTGTCAGTTACACAACATCAAGTGTAAATGGTTGCTATGCCAGGTGGAACATGAAGAGGGGATAGTCAAGAGATCTTTTTAGACGTTTTCAATTTTCTTAGTGTTAAATATGGCCTCTGAATACATTTAAATTGTGCTAATCCCAGCGTGTCAGAATTGTCACCGAAAATGGTAAATAATGTTTAGTAGAAAATCGCTTTGCTTTGTGGGATCTCCTATCTCACCATAAATGAGGTGTAAATAGTTTTCTAATTTAGGAAAAACAGAAGATTTTCCTGCTTGAGAAATGCAGTTTCATCTACTCTTGAAGTAACTGCAATGCTTTACAGAAAACATCCTAACAGGAGAATACAGAGTTCAGAGAATTTCTGGAATGTCAAAACAGAGCTACAAGGAGAGGATGGACTGGGCTGTACATATAACCGTAAGGAAGAGGGTGTGACTAAAAAAATGAAGTCACTTGTAGCTGCTTCCACCATTTAGGGGGATGTCCTGGGATCAACTCTCCCTCTGCTAGGACCAGCCCTCTGCAGTGACAGGAGAGAGGGGCGTGCCTGCATTGCTCTGGACCCAGGACAATTTCACCTGGGCCCTCTGCAGTGACAGGAGAGAGGGGCATGACTGCATTGCTCTGGACCCAGGACAATTTCATCTGGGCCCCCCGGAGCGTGCACTTTGACCTTAACCCATTTCCCCTGAGATGGCGAGGCCAGGGATTAGAACAGGTGGGACCACGTGCATGTGCATCCCTGTAGCTCATGAGTCTGCAAAGAGCAGATCAACAGAACCCAGTGGCTCTCTCTCAGTCGAATCCTCGGGGCAGCGTGTGGTGGGAGATAAATAGGAGTTTGGGATTAACATACACACACTACTATATATAAGATAGACAAACAAGCACCTACTGTATAGCACAGGGAACTATATTCAATATCTTGTAAAAAACCTGTCATGGAAAAGAATCCGAAAAAAAAATATGTATAACTGAATCACTTTGCTGTACACCTGAAAATAACACAACATTGTACATTAACTATACCTCAATTAAAAAAAAAAAGTCAAATCCTTCCCCCTCCTTCACCTGAGGGACAGGCTACTACTGAACGCCTCCCCAGATGGGCCCCCTGGTGGACTGAACTGGACCCAGCCGAGTGCCTGTGATTACTGTTTACTTGGATCTCTGCGGCTCCCCTCATTGTGGTCCATTTCCATAATGAGAGGGCCCCGTAGTCAGGTCCAATTTAGACTCTGACTCACGGTGTTTCATTGGGTCAAACTCCAGTTGTGTCTGCTTCTGGTGGACCTGACCTCCATGGTCCCAAGAATGTAAACCACTCCTACTCCTGCCAGGTTCTCCCCTGCCCTTGTTCTCCCTTCTGCCACCTGCTCCCCTACCGCGAACTCTGGCGACCTATCCAGTCCTTCCCAAGCGTGCTGAGACGTCTCTTCTTGATTCTGCTCCTCAATCCTGGGGACTTTTCCTTTCTTTCTGCAGTAGCTTCCCCTCCCATCATACGGCCCATGACCATCTACTCTACACGGCTCGTGTGCCTTTCTAAATGTCTTTTTTCCCCTATGAAAAGCAACTGCTATTTTATTTTCCCTTATCTGTTCATCCTGTTTCACTTCTTTTGTATAAGTATTTCATTTTCTCCTTGTACTATTCTGTATTATAAGAAAAGTATTGGGCTTCCCTGGTGGCGCAGTGGTTAAGAATCCGCCTGCCAACGTGGGGGACATGGGTTCGAGCCCTGGTCCAGGAAGATCCCACATGCCGTGGAGCAACGAAGCCCGTGTGCCACAACTACTGAGCCTGTGCTCTAGAGCCTGCAAGCCACAACTACTGAGCCTGCATGCCACAACTACTGAAGCCCGCGTGCCTAGAACCTGGGCTCTGCAACAAGAGAAGCCACCACAATGAGAAGCCCTCGCACCGCAACGAAGAGTAGCCTCCGCTCAGTGCAACTAGAGGAAGCCCGCGCGCAGCAACGAAGACCCAAGGCAGCCAAAAAAAAAAAAAAATTTAAATAAATAAATTAAAGAAAAACAAAAAAGAAAAGTAATGATGCCCTCTACTATCACATATACAAGTCAGAGGGCCTTCTCCTTTCCAGTCACAAGGCACTTACCTGATCACAGCACTCACACCTCATTGCACTTTGCTTGCCTCCATCTCTGCATGGGCCAAAGTGACCTCTGTGTGACCAGAACTTCTACAGCACGATGCAGGGAGGGTGCCCAAAGTTTGGTCATTTGGGTGACCAAAATATAGGAAGCCACAGTAGACCATCTAGCAGCCGGAGCCACCAAGGTTTGCTTAGAGGAAACACAAGGGCCAAACCTACTTCTCAATGCCCTCTGGTTTCCATCTGCACACCTTGGAGTGCAGAAGATGTGCCCAATGACAGCAGGTTGCTTTTTGCATGTGTGCCTCTCTTGCCTGGGAGAAGATGGCTGAGTTAAGGTAGAGTTAGATTACACTGAATGATTAAGAACCAGAAAATTTCAATTTCTTCCTGGCAGATGGAGCCTGGGGACCCTGGTATGTGGAGAAGAGGAGAAATGGGGAAGGGTCGGGAGAGAGGAAGGGTGATATTGGGGGAAGGGATATGGGGTAGACCTAGGAAGAAAAATGACCAGTGGACTTTAAGAGCAATGATGCTCAAGTAACATAACATTTGTTAATATCTATATGCTGTAAGTCATGAGTATAAATCATCAAGATCTTCTTTAAGATACTTCTACATTAACATATATCACTGATACTTCAAAATTCTTATTTTTTAAGAAGCAACTGCACCCTCTATATCAAAAGCGCACGACGGTGTCGGTTCCTATAACAAATACCCATAATCTCAAGATCCTACGCCAAGAGTCCTTGGGACTAGTTCAACAAATCTTTCAACAAAACAGCAATGCTCTTTGCTTTTCTAAGTAAACAGGTAAAAACTCAACGTTATGACGACAAGATAAAAAATCAGTATAGATTTAATTTCTATTTTATGGTAACTTGCATGTGATCCTTCCTAACCTTCTTATCTGTCTTTCAGAAGAAGAGATGATGAGTAAGGTAGGGCTTTGCCGTCTCAGAATCACTTGGAGCTATGGCTTTCCTGCTTAAAGTTCCTGCTTTAAACAAACAAACAAATAAGCAAACAAAAACTTGGGGCCTCTTGGGTCAGCTACGCTTTTATTCCAGGCTGAATAAAAATCACTTGGAGGGTTTGTTTCAAATTTCTCCAAGTATCTCCTGTGTTGCCCACAGCAGGGCTGTGAGGCCCATGGCAGGGGCATTAGCTGCAGAGATAAGGTGAGGTTTGGTTCAGTTTGGGGAAAGAGATGAGGCCTGAAGACTTACTGCTAGTGGGATGGCTCTCATTACAATGAGCGCTGGAACTGGAAACCCAGTTCTCCTGGCTTTTAATCCACTGGGTTGTCTAAAAGCCGAACTTCCAATTTGATGAGTCTGAGGATAAACCAGTTACATTCCCAAAGAGCTGCTACTTTTTTTCCCTTATATCTAAAAATATCTTTAAAAATTTACCTTTATATTAAACTCAACGTCGACAGAACTTTTTAATGCTAAATCTAACTTTGAAAGAAAGCAACCACAGGGGAAAATTTTAATTGACACTGATAATTTATAATTTTATTTCTAACAATATTGTTCATAATATTAATTGCTTTTAAGAGACTCCAGGGATCAGAGCCCAGAAATAAACCCACACACCTACGGTCAATTAATTTTTGACGAAGGAGGCAAGAATATACAACGGGAAAAAGACAGTCTCTTTGGCAAGTGGTGTTGGGAAAGTTGGACAGCCACATGTAAGTCAACGAAGTTAGAACACATCCTCACACCCTACACAAAAATAAACTCAAAATGGCTTAAAGACTTAAACATAAGACACGACACCATAAATCTACTAGCAGAGAGCACAAGCAAAACATTCTCTGACATAAATCGTACCAATGTTTTCTTAGGTCAATCTCCCAAAGCAATAGAAATAAAAATGAAAACAAACAAATAGGACCTAATCAAACTTGCAAGCTTTTGCACAGCAAAGGAAACCATAAAGAAAACGAAAAGACAACCTACAGAATGGGAGAAAATATTTGCAAATGATGCGACCAACAAGGGCTTAATTTCCAAAATATACAAACAGCTCATACAACTCAACAACAACAAAAAACAAACAACCCAATCGAAAAATGGGGAGAAGACCTAAACAGACATTTTTCCAAAGAAGACATACAGAGCCAATAGGCACATGAAAAGATGCTCAACATCACTAATTTTTAGAGGAATGCAAATCAAAACTACAATGAGGTAGGTACCACCTCACGCTGGTCAGAATGGCCATCATTAAAAAGTCTACAAATAACAAATTCTGGAGAGGGTGTAGAGAAAAGGGAACCCTCCTACACTGTTGGTGGGAATGTGAATTGTTGCAGCCACTGTGGAAAACAGTATGGAGGTTCCTCAAAACACTAAAAGTAGAATTGTCAGGACTTCCCTGGTGGCGCAGTGGTTAAGAATCCACCTGCCAACTCAGGGTTCACGGGTTCAAGCCCTGGTCCAGGAAGATCCCACATGCTGTGGAGCAACTAAGCCCGTGCACCACTCTAAGCCCATGCACCACAACTACTGAAGCCTGCGCACCCTAGAGCCCGTGTTCTGCAAAAAGAGAAGCCACCGCAATGAGAAGTCCATGCACTGCAATGAAGACCCAATGCAGCCAAAAATAAAATAAATTAATTAAAAAAACAACAACAACAATTGTCATATGATCCAGCAATCCCACTCCTGGGCATATGTCCAGACAAAACTATAATTCAAAAAGATACATGCACCCCTATGTTCATAGCAGCATTATTTATAATAGCCAAGACATGGAAACTACCTAAATGTCCATCGACAGATGAATGGATAACAAAGATGTGGTGCATATGTACAATGGAATATTACTCAGCCATAAAAAGAATGAAATAATGCCATTTGCAGCAACAAATGGATGCAACTAGAGATTATCATACGAAGTGAAGTAAGTCAGAAAGAGAAAGACAAATATTATATGATACCGCTTATATGTGGAATCTAAAATATGACACAAATGAATCTATCTATGAAACAGAAACAGAATCACGGACATAGAGAACAGACTGGGGGTTGCCAAGGTGGAGGGAGTTGGGGGAGGATGGAGTGGGAGGTTGGGGTGAGCAGATGTGAGCTTTTATAGAGAGAATGGATAAACAACAAGGTCCTACTGTAGAGCACAGGGGACTATATTCAGTATCCTGTGATAAACCATAATGGAAAAGAATATAAAAAATAGAATGTATATATATGTATAACGGAATCACTTTGCTGAATAGCAGTAATTAACACAACATTGTAAATCAACTATACTTCAATAATTTAAAAAAAAGACTCCAGGGAATCAAATAACGATTTATTAGCAGATGTGATTATTTCTAGAATTAAGTTAAAAATTATTTCTATGTAAAATTCTGCTAAAGAAGTAAACACAGAAATAGAAAAATAGATGTTTCTTCTAAACATATAAAATATTTGTCCCCTTTTTTAAAAAAAGACATCTTAGTTTAGCTCAGCAAATTGTCTAATAGTGTTGGAAAGCAGGAGCGGGTGAGGATTTATGTGGTCTATACCACCTTTGACCCTGGCAGTTCCTTGGAGGTAGAGACCCTGCCCTGTGCAAAGGGAGAGAATTGATCTCAATTAAGAAACTCAAGTTAAACAGCAGGGCACTCCCATAGCAAGATATGAAAGGCAAGAGATATTAATTCCATTCAGGAACCAGTGAATACAAGCAATACCTCAAAGACATTTCAGCTGCTACAAAAGCCACCAAAGCACAGCTTATTATCTTTGTAATAATAAGCATTTGCTCTGGCTTCAGATGCATACTTTTCTGATACACTACATTTGAAACACAATATTGCAATTCTACTCACATTTACACAGCTAGATCACCTTCATTTTCACCTCATTAAAATAGCAAAAAATTATTTTATAATTGACCAGAAGACTAAATTAGCCTAAAATCAACAAGAACAAAAGAGGCATTCCCCTCTTTTCATTCTTTCTCTAACAGAGTTGTAACCAAAAACAGGCATTAAATACGAATTTTCAAAAACCACTGTCCTGGAATGACACGTTGACACACTTTAAGAGTAGGTGTCTGTGTCTGCGGGTGATTTCTGTGATTATTCAGTAGAGAAGTAGGCTACATTTATTTCACAGGACTTGTTTTGTAAACTTAGAGGTTATGCTTATAATACCCAAGAGCTGGTTGATTAAGTTAATTCTGAGAAAAAAATCAATCTCCCTATTACACTATAAACAGACTACATTTTTATTACATTAACCCACTGTTTAAAAATAGGATGGTACAGCCTGTGTTCTGGTCCTAAAATAGCACAGCCTATAAAATCAGACAGGAAAAGCTGTTCATTTGCATCACTGTTATTCTCCATTTAACAGATACTTCCTCCTTCCCTAGTCCTTTTTCATTGGAGCTCGGCCCTAAATTTGCCTGAGTTGATCACCCCTGCCAGGTACCCCCCTCCTCCCCACACAGACTCCTGGTGAGCTGAGTCTAGGCTTAGCTCTGGCCATGAGGACACTGTCCAGTGGCAGAATGCACCAGCCAGTTGCTGTGGTGTGAAATTTCCAGGAGAATCCAGGACTTGTGATAGACTTTAATCATTTGTCAAATGTTAACATTAAGAAAAACACCATTAGTGGCCATTTTGTGGGAAGGCAGGTTTGAGGATGGTAAGGTGCGTGGCAGCTGAAGCCCATATAAGGAAGAGCATGATGTAGTCAAGCAGCAATATCTGTGAGCCGCTGTGGCATTGCACAGGAAATATCATGTATCTGCTTGATGAGAAATTCACTTTCATCTGGGTCCTACAATTAGGAGTAGATGTTGCTATATATAATAGAAAACCCCCAAATAAAAAGTGGCTGTAAAAAGTTAGAAGTTTACTTTTACTCTGGAGTTAAATAACTGGCACTGGTTTGACGGCTTCAGGTCATTAGGGACAAGGTTCCTTCTAGTTTGCCTTGAACTCATGGTACAACATGGCTGCTGGAGTTCCAGGCATCACATTCATAGTTCAGGCAACAGTACTGAGGAAGGGGGAACTCTCCCTTCTAAGAATTGTTCTGGAAGTCCCACACAACACTTCCTCCTGTATCTCATTGACCCCTTGGTGATATCTTACGACAAAGGAGGCTGGCAAATGCAGTCTTTAGTTGCATATTAGCCCCCAGTGGTGTTCTGGTAAGCCAACTTTACATCCCCCTGCCTCTTTAAAGAAGAAAGAAAGAAAGAAAAATACTGCTTGTAGCATTTGCTGATTTCTGTGGTATACATATTCCCACCATGGCCAATTTCAAGCTACTAAGCTTTAACAACTGGTTTACAAAACTCTTGAAAATCTAATCATTGGTTCTTGTGAGCTGGTACCAGCAGGCTCTAGTAGACCACTGCACTGCAAGTCATTCCATGGCTGTTTACTATGGAGAAAGGGTAGAAGGAGGGATGAATAGACACCCAGTAGTCCACACTGCAGACCCCAAACAGAAAGGAACCGTTCTGACCAGAAGTAGTTTTAGAAACACTTGTCCTATTATTCCAGCGGAAAAAGAACAGAACTCTAATTTATGAAAAGGTGGGAGAGAACATCGGCTGGAGAAGATGTGGATGTTTCAAGAGGGTGCATAGAGACAGAATTTTCCTCTTGCTTCTGCAGTGGACATGTGCTTCTCTCTTATCTCCCGGGAGGTGTACAACAGGAATCTTTGTGTCACCAGTGGATGGCCCCGGCCGGCTATGCTTCCTCTGATCCCCTAGCATGTCCATGTCGTGGTGGAGAGGTGACAGCATTCCTGACCTCCGGGTCACGAGGGAGATGATGGGTGAGGGGGAGTTCCTATCCTTTGGGAAGAAGAGCTCCTCAGGCAATTATGTCTGAGGTTTTTAAAATAAATTTATTTATTTGTTTTTATTTCTGGCCGTGCTGGGTCTTCGTTGCCGTGCGCAGGCTTTCTCTAGTTGTGGCGAGTGGGGATTACTCTTCACTGTGGTGCGCAGGCTTCTCATTGTCATGGCTTCTCTTGCTGCGAAGCACGGGCTCCAGGTGCGCGGGCTTCAGTAGTTGTGGCACGTGGGCTCAGTAGTTGTGGATTGCAGGTTCTAGAACGTAGGCTCAGTAGTTGTGGTGCATGGGCTTAGCTGCTCTGCAACATGTGGGATCTTCCCGGACCAGGGCTCGAACCTCTGTCCCCTGCATTGGCAGGCAGAGTCTTAACCGCCGCACCACCAGGGAAGCCCTATGTCTGAGTTTTAAAGCAGCTAGTGAAGGCTGCAGGGCTTTACAATGTCTTATCTGGCTGGGTATCATATACAGTAGAATTGGGCTGTTCTGTTCTCACCCTCCTCTCGCTCTGGCTTCCCAGAGCCTGAGCTGAAATGGCTCAAGCACACTTAGAATTCAGATTTGGAAGAAGAGGGAATGTCTTCATTCTCATCATAGTTAACATCTCAAGATTGATCATCAGGCAAAATCTTGAAATTCAGAGACTTTCTTATTCTTCAAAGGGACTGTCTGGACTTCCAAGAATTCTTTAATGAAGCTTTTAGTAGCAGGGGAGCCCGAAGAGAGTCTGTTTTCCTTGCAAGGGCTGGTAAAGGGAAGATTAGGCCACCCTGTCTCTAATGAGGCAAACATACCACAACTCAGATGTGCAGAGTTAACACATGCCACTGTTCCTCCAAAACAGCGTGCTGCTCTTGGCCAGCACTAATGGGAGCCAGGGCAGAGAAGTGGGTTAGTTTCCTATGGTTTCTGTGACAAATTACAACAAAATTACTGTCTTAAAACAACACAAACATATCCTCTTACAGTCCTGGAGGTCAGAGCCTGAAACACCAGGGTGTACTATTTTCTTTGGGCTGCTGTAAGAAATCACCATAAACTTGGTTGCTTGAAACAACAGAAGTTGTTCTCACTGTTCTGAAGTCTAGAAGTCTGAAATCAAGGTGCTGGTAGGGCCACACTCTCTCCAAAGGTTCTCGAGGACTGGTCCCTTGTTTCTTCAGCATCTGGTGGCCATCAGCATTGCTTGGTGTGTCCATGGCTTGCAGACACATCACTCCATCTCTGCCTCTGTCCTTAGCTTGTCTTTCCTTTGTGTGTGTCTCTCTCTCATTGCCCCTTCTCTTCCCTTATTAAAGACACTGGTCATTAGGTTTAGGGGTCATCTTAAATTAAGCAACCCAGAACAATCTCATCTTTAGATCCTTAATTTATTATATCTGCAAAGAACCTTTTTCCAAATAAGATCATATTCACAGGTTCTGAGGTCTAGGGTATGGACGTGTTGTTTTGGAAGGTCACCAGTCAACTCACTACACATGATTTATTTAGCCAGTCTCATACTGACGGACATTTGGTTTGTTAATTTTTTTCCAAATTTTGCTACTGTAAGAATAGGTACAATGCACATCTTTGTATGTGACATATTAAAATAGGTGCATGTGCATTAGTTAGAATTCAGGTTCAGCTGACGCCATAATAGTGGAACAAAACAGAAGCATCTTTTTCTCTCATATAACAGTATGAATGTAAAAAGTCTAGGGCTGATAGAGTCCCGTAGTACCTTCTTTCTTGTCTGAGTCCCTAAGGTGTGGTTCTCATGTGCATGGTCCGAGATGAATCATCCCGTGTCTGCATTCCAGCCAGCAGAGAGGGGGCAAAGGAGAAATCGAGGGCACACTCCTCCCCTTGGAGAGCATGTCCTAAAAACTGCAGTCTCTTCTCACATCCTACTGGCTGGACCTTGGTCACATGGTCACACTTAGCTTCATGAGCAGCTGGGAAATGTAGTCTTACCCAGGCAGCTAGAGATTCTGTTACTACATAAGCAGTAGGGAACACATATGGGGGAAACTGGTAACCTCTGCATAATAAGTGTTTCTTTAGGGTAAATTCCAAGAGTAGAATGGTTGGGCCATGAGGGCAGGCTCGTTTTAAGTGTAGTTCTGTCAAATTATCCTCCAATATTCTCATTTATGTTCCCGCCAGCAATCATGGGAATATCCTCTCCCCACACCTTTCACCAACTATTAATTTTAGAATACTTAATTTTTTTTTCATTACGATGGGGGAAAATGGTATCTCGTTTTATACAGTTTCATTCCATATTCCTAGTGAAGGTGAGTAGTATTTAATACATTTATTGGCCATTTCTATTTCACCCTCTCTGATTTTCCTCTTTTGTTCCTTCATTCATTTTTTTCTAGGAGATTGTTTGTCTTTTTCTGATTGACTAGAAGGCATTCTTTACATATCCTCAGTATTAATATGTGTCTGTCGTAACTGTTGCAAATATTTCCCTCAACTTGTCATTTGTCTTTCAATTTTGTTTTAGGATATATTTTGTTACAACAGAAGTTTTAAATATGTTTTACTTTTATATTCTAAAAAGTGCTAATCTTAAAAAAAGCAGATGCAGCTTCTAAGCTTTTTGTTCTATAAAGCTCAAAAATTCAGATGTGATTGACTGAAAAGAGTCTAGTCTAAGTAATGGGGACACAGAAAGCAGCTCTTAACTCATGGCACTATCTTGCAAATCACAACTGCATCTGATTCTTCCATGTCATCTACACAAGGCTCTTGTCATCAATCCAGCAACAAGCTACAGAGCTTTCTGACAATCATGGGCATGCTCTGGCTCCTTGGAAACCCGAGGTATCTAATCAAGAGCAGAAGGGCTTCCACGTTACCTGTTAGAGTCTAGGAGGGCTGCCAGGGCACCCACAAACACAGAAAGACCCATCCAGGGGGCCTGAATTTGCTGTGCCAAGGTCATGGGTTTATACAAGGTTCCAGTGTCAGAACAAAATTAGGCAGAGAAGAGCTGTATTAGTCTTAATCTCAGAAGCGACCTCACTGAAGACTCCCATTCATGATCTCTGAATCAGAGGGAGTGGAGGTCTTGAAGGGATTAGAAATTTTACACACTTCCAAAGGGACCACAGGGCACTCAGACCCTGCTTGAGATCTTCTTTAGAGAAGAGGTACCCAATCCACTTTGCTCTTTCTCAAGGAACCTTGGCTTTAAAGCTCCGAAGGACTTGTACTTGCACAGAAAAGGGAATGGCCCCAGGGCCCTCTCTCTTGATTCTAAAGAGGGCACATCTCTTCAGCGGCTTCTCTACCACTTATCAGAATTCTAAGGCACATATTGTTTTGATAAAATATTGACTGCGATATTATCAATGTTATCACAAATCTGGTTCACAGCACCATCTCCCTAATTCACTATGGACATTCACCACCACTTCCCCGAAGCAGAAAAACAAGTCAGGAACCTCTTTGAAAGGAAAAATAAAAAATCTGTTTTAAGAAAGGGCAACTCAGGACATACTCTCCATCAAAATCCTCCTCCCTATCTCTACCTTTTCTTTCCAGAGAAAGAGAAGTAGGTGTTTCCTGCTCTCTCAAGAACGCTAGGAATCCTCTCCTTGATGAAAACAATGAACCCAGGCTCTGATCCATGACCTCCCCAATTATAGAAATCTAGGGACAAAGCTATTCAGAATTAAGGTGAGCATACAATTTAACTTAATGTATTTATTGGCCATTTCTATTTCATCTTATCTGATTTTCCTTTTTCTCTCCTTTGTTCATTTTTTGCTGTTGTTCTATTAGATTCTCTTTTTCTGATTGACTGGAATTCTGCCCCAACTCCCCCACCCCCAAACCTAGAAAGTAACTGATGTCCCCATGTCATCTGAGACACACTCCAGGGAGTTGGATGACGGAGAGGAGGTACATATAGAGTGACAACGCACAGGGCAAGAAACCAGAGGTGCTGGCTCTGGCCCCAGCGCCCTTGCTTACTAACTGGTCATTTTAATCCCCTTGGGGGGACCCTCCCTCATCTCCTTCCCATTGACCTTCAAAGACCGAGTGAGTAGGAGAACGCCAACTGCTCTTCATAGCTTCAGGCATCAATTTGGATACTTGTTTCTAGACCTCTTCACAGACTGGTAAACTCTATTCTCTCCTGTTCCTCCTTCCCCTGAGGTTACAGAGCACAGAATTTTTTTTTTTTTTTTTTTTTTTTGCGGTACGCGGGCCTCTCACTGTTGTGGCCTCCCCCGTCGTGCAGCACAGGCTCCGGACGCGCAGGCTCAGTGGCCATGGCTCACGGGCCCAGCCGCTCCGCGGCAAGTGGGATCCCCCCAGACCGGGGCACGAACCCGCGTCCCCTGCATCAGCAGGCGGACTCTCAACCACTGCGCCACCAGGGAAGCCCCAGAGCACAGAATTTTAAGGCAAGGCAACTCTCAGGGCAGCTCCAGACCCTGGCCCTCCTGGAGCCTGCCTTCCCCACACTTTCTTGCTTGCACCAAGCTTGCTGCTAAGACTGTGCTCCTGTACGGGCTCACAGCCTCACCTTGTTCACCACCAGACGGTGATACAAGCACACGCTCACCTCAATAGCGGACTGGTCCACTCTTCCCTTTCTAGAGAAACTCTAGATACTTCATAACAAATCTTTCCTTTACCCACCAATTGTCTTAGGAGGTTTACTCCTCCCTATGTCACCCCCACGCCACACTTGACGCCCAACAAACGAGCCTGGAGGATTCCATTCCCATTTGGAGAAGATGCTCCTGGAGCTGAAGTTCCCCACCCCACCCAAACCCCGTGGCACTCACCGTTTTCCAAATATGCAAACAGCTTCTTAAACGCTAAGCACCTGTGACTCTGCCGGAAGCCTTCTCAGGCTGCAGGAGGATGATGGCCAAGGGGCAGGCTGGGCCTGCTGGGAGTTACAAACCTGGGGAACAACCCTCAGGCAATGCCAGTGAGGAGTCCCTTGCCCTGTGGGTGGGACAATGCTGCAGCGAGGTCTCCACCAGGGTCTGCAAGCTTTCTTGTGAATTCAGGTGGTAAGTATTTTAGTCTGAGAGCCATATGGCTTCTATTGTAACCACTGCCCCCTGCTGGTGTGGAGGACAAACAGCCATGGAAAGTATGTAAACAAATGGGTGTGGCTGTTTGCAGAGAAAACCATTTGTGGCCACTGACATGTGAATTTCAATAACTTCCATGTGTCATAAACCATTTTTCTTCTTTCGATTATCTTTCAACCATTTAAAAATGTAAAGACTATTCTCAGCTCGTGGGCCATGTAAACACTTAGTGGGCTAGGATTCTGCTGGTCCCAAGTCTAACTGGCCACGCAGGGGACCCCAGTGAGAAGGTGCCCACTGAGTCATCTGCTCCTTGGAGCTTCTTCTACTAGCTTCTTTCCCTTCCTGGCTTCACTTCACCTACTCCCCTGGGGTGACCTTCCAAATTAGCAACTTGCCCTCAAATCCCTCTCAGGGTCTGGCTTCGATCTTAGACCTCTTCCTGGACCAGAAAATCGGGATTTCTTCTCTCACCCCTTCCCCAAAGTTACAGACCACAGAAGCTTAGGGAAAGGCAACTCTAGCTCCCAGATCCTGGCCCTCCCGAGTCTGCCTTCCCCGCCCTCTTTCTCGGCCATCCTGCCTACCTCACTGATTATAATTGTGGGTTTACTCTCCTCCTGTCCCCAGTAGAATGAAAGTGCCATGGTATCAGAGAAGGACCATTTTATTCACTGAAGTGTCCTGGGGAAATGGAATATAGAGCTGAGAGATTCAGGAGCTGGGTAGACATGATGGGCAGGATGAAGGGTAGCAGGGGATGCCCTGGAGTGAGGGTGGACCTTGAGAACTTCCCCAAGCCTGATTTCCTCACCCGAAGAGGAGATCATCACAGCGCAGCCTTTATGAGCCTCTGAGAGGATGCAGTTGACATCAAACATCAATCATACGTTATAGTGTTGGGTGCACTGTTGGTGCTCAGTGATCGGAGATGACTGTTGTCATTAGTAGACAGATACTGCTGTAGGAGCTCCCAACAGAGGGATCACAAGTGAAGGCCAACATGGTCACAGGGGAGGCAGGACTGTGTGGGACAAGGCTCTGGGGAATGGGTGGGGTTCAGGTGGGGGGGGTTGGGAAGAGAGACATTTCACCTGGGAGCACATTGTGGGCAAAGACATGGGCCCCAAGAGCCCAACACAAGAGGCTTGAGTAACTACTCCAGCCTCCTCTCCCTGGAAACAGAGCAAAGGAGAAAGTGGCTCGTGCAGCTGGGATATTGCCTGTGTGCATTTATCAAGTCTCTGCTTACACTGCAGGCAGTGTTCTAAGGGCTTAATAATCTCATTAAACTCTTGCAACATTCATTAGATAGGAATTAATGTCACCCACATTTTACAGGGAAGATAGTGATGTTGCAGAGGGGTGAGGTAGCCAGTTTACAGCCTCTGTCCTTAACCCTCAATCTGTGATGATTCTGTAGCAGGTGGAAGGGAGGTGTTCAGGAAAGGCTTCTGCAGGAAGTGGTGCCTCTGCTGATCTCTGAAGAAAGAGCACAAGTTACCCTGGGGAGGGAGACAGAGAGCACGTGTCCTAAGACTCAAAGGCCTGACAGGAGGCCCCAGAAATAGCTTTCTCTGCCAGAGCCTGAAGCCTGGAGCAACGTGCTGGGGATGAGAGATGAAGACACGGGCTGGAGCCCGGCTCAGGAAGAGCCCTAGAAATTCTGTTCAGGAGTCTGGACTTTATCCTAAGGCAAGACAGAGCTTTCGAAGGGTTTTGAAGAATAAGAATTTTTTTCCTTCAGTTTTGTTTTTAAGCCAGCCTCTGGTTGGTGCAGAGAATGCACCGGAAAGAGGCAGGACTGGAAACAGAGATGTCAGTTAGGGGGCTGGTGTGGTTTCCCAGGCAGGGGAAGAAGGTGGTCTGAACAAGGGGGAGGACATTGGGGAAGGTCTGAGAGGGGCACAAGAGGTGGAATCGGTAAGACAGGGTGATTGATCGATTGGATGTGATAAGGGAGAGAGGCTCAGACTGATGCCGGGGTCTCTGCCCTGAGCGGCTGGGTGGGTGATGGTGTCTTTCCCACTGGAGGAGGAGTCAGGAGCGCGTGGGAAGACAAGCGATTACGAAGTTAGGTTCTAGCAAGGCAGAGGGTGCATTCCTCCATTCATCCGACCAATACTTACTGAGTGGTAAGTGCCGGGCACTGTTTAGAGCGAGCGCATCTGGCGAGGTGTAACTCCAGGTCTAGGGAAATATGGGGGGGGGGGAAGAATTGTGTCTGGTGACCCAAGAGTCTAAAACAAATAAATCCTTCTGCTTAATACATGTGATGTGGCTTTAACGGAAAGAAGTGTACGGCGGCCATGTCAAAAACGTTATTGCAGCACTGCTCTACAAGCCCACCAAGGAAAAGACAAAAATCCATCCCATCATGGCAACCTTTGGTACAAATACAGGAGTGAAGAAAATGGTGAGTAATGTTAAACACCTCTGATTTCAACCAAGCTGTTCAGCAGCCCTGCTGAATCTGGTGATGGAGGCAAAGGAGCCAGCAAAGCATCCCACTCACTAGGTGTGTGTCCAAGGTCAGGCTCTCACGGCCATGGGCTGCTTCCATCTCCAGCCACCCAAGGTACCCGCGTCCTGAATGTCTGCATGTTGGTCCTTGCAGATGAGGCATGGCTAATGGTCACATTTCCACTTTAAGATGAACTTTTGGGCTTTGCAGGCCCTGGCGGTGGATGGGGAGCAATCATGCAATTACTAAAGGTCAGGGATTCGGCTTCCGCTGTCACTGTGCTCAGGAGAGCCGGGCTGGGCACGTCCCCGACACCTCCCGTGCGCGAGCGCTTTTCCACCACCAATCACGCTTATCTTCTCAACAGGGGTGTCCGACGTGTCTTCTGAGGAAGCTGCGTCTTTGGCTCTGAGGCAGTGTTCGGTGATGACATTTCCAACTCCGATCTTCACTTCCATGCAGAGGGTCTCTGGCCATGGAAGGATCTGGGCTTGTCACTGCTGTGGGGATCGCGATGTGAGAGCTGTTTGCAATGTAAGGCATTACCAATGTTCAACTAAGAACACTTGTTCTTTCTAGAATGCGCACTCTGGAACCGCTACGTCCTTTACAGAGTGCCATTTCCAATGCTTCCTATTTACCTTTCGGTACAAAGGAGGGCTTGAATAGTCCTATTGCTAGGTTATCTAATTTTGGCATCTCATGAAATTTTCCCAAGGAAAATTTGCTGCCCTCCGTCCGTCTGAAGATGCAAAGGGAGGCAGTTAGCAGAACCCACAACAGGTAGCTTTGGACGAGTGCTGCCTCATAGGAGCTCTGCGTAGAGGGACCCAGCCAAACTCAGCAATTTGGTGGGGAATACATACCCTGTCCTTCCTTCCCTTGGCCCTCTGACCTATGGTGACCTCCCTTTCTTGGCATGCTGGCTCCCAGATCAGCCCCTGAGACACAGAACCTCGTGGAGAAGGAGTGGAGTGCAGCTGGGGACAAATGGAAGAGACGCATCTCCCGCAGAGATGATTAGGTGATTTTCTTTCTTTTCTTCTTTTTTTTTTTTGCGGTACGCGGGCCTCTCACTGTGGTGGCCTCTCCCGTTGCGGAGCACAGGCTCCGGATGCGCAGGCTCAGCGGACATGGCTCACGGGCCCAGCCGCTCCGCGGCACGTGGGATCCTCCTGGACCGGGGTTACGAACCCACGTCCCCTACATTGGCAGGCGGACTCTCAACCACTGCGCCACCAGGGAAGCCCTAGGTGATTTTCTTGAGGCTGAGATAGGAAGGGGCAGACACATGATTAAAAACTCAGGTCTTAACACTCATTTAAATGCTCTTTCTGTCATGCCATGTGGAAGAGTGAATAAGTTCTAATCAGAGTGTGAATGTGGCATAGTGATTTCTCTTGCTTCAATTCTCTATGAAGATGAAAATTACAACACATTGCTAAGGCTACAGTTTTAGGAGTATCTCGTGGTCATTTAAACCTCAAGAATTCGAAAAGGAAAATGGCTTTACGCAAGTGATAAAGGGAACAAACACACGTAGCACAATGAGCAGCTGGCCCATCGTCCCTCACTTTTTCCTTTTAGGTTTCCATTAAAAAATTAAAATTTTAGAATTATTAGAAGGGAGTTTAACTGTATGTATGATTTTTATGGACAATGGAGGCAATAATTCTCTCTTAGCTGGGCTTGCATCTGGAGAATACAGACTGACCCAGACCCCTGAGTCTCCCTGAGTGGCCAAGGACAGAACGAAACCAAGGTCAGCTGCTACAATTCCTGCCTCAACGTGACTGGGGGGGACTTACCTGAAAGTAAAGTGTTGGGAATGCGACTAAATTGACTGATTACTGAAAACTGAAGTTGAAGTTCCTTCTTTTTAAAGGGATTCCTATATATTTATATGGTCACATACTACAAATGACTTTGGGTGCAATTGTTATACCCAGATCAAGAGTGCCCATCGCCCGTGATTTTTAGGAGTCTCTTGGCAAGATCACTTAGACTCCTAGTGAAGGTAAGAAGTTGACAAGTGAGACTTTCCTTAACAAAACTCAAAGAGTATCAACTTAGACATAAAATTCACTGGAGAAAAATGTGAGAAACAGGGAAACAGATTTGTTCTATTGTTGCAGACTGGATCCATGATTTTTGGGAGATGGTTGAGCCACTGGGTGGGTGGGGAGTGGGGAACAACATAAAACACTAGATTGGAAAGATACATTGGGAAATAAATACCACTGGGAAAGTGAGGAAAGATCAGATCTGCCGCTTCCTAGGTGTGAAGCTCCGGCAAGTCATTTAATTAATTAAGACTTTGTTCTCACCTATAAAATGAGAACGATTACTTTTTGGCCTGACTCACTAGTAGTTGTAAAGATCAGGAGGACAGTGGCCACGATGGTGGAGTAGAAGGACCCTGAGTTCACCTCCTCTCGCAAGCACACCAAAATTACAACTTTCTGCAGAACAACCATCGATGAAAAAGACTGGAACCTACCAGAAAAGATCTTCTACAAGTAAAGACATAAAGGAGGAACCACAACAAGGTAGAAGGGGTGGACTTGCAATATACTAAAATCCCATATCCCCAGGTGGGCGACCCATAAACTGGAGAATAATTATATCGTAGAGGTTCTTCCACAGGAGTGAGAGTTCCAACCCTGCGTCAGGTTTCCCAGCTCAGGGGTCTGGCACTGAGAAGACAAGCCCCCAGAGCACTTGACTTTGAAGGCCAGCAGGGCTTAACTGCAGGAGCCCCACAGGACTGGGGGATATAGAGACTTCGCTCTCAAAGGGTGCGCACAAAATCTCACACACCGAGACCCAGCGCAAAAGCAGTCGTTTCATAGGAGCCTGGGCCAGACCTACCTGCAGGTCTTGGAGAGTCTCCTGGAGAGGTGGGGGGTGGCTGTGGCTCACCCTGGGGACATAGACATTGTGGGCAGACATAAGGGGCAACGTTCAGCCAGGTGAACATTCCTGATGGCTGACATCTTGGCTCATTTGCTTCAAGACCTGGCCCCATGCAACAGCCTGCAGGTGTCAGTGCTGGGACGCCTCAGGCCAAACAACTAACTGGGTGGGGACACAGACCCACCCATCAGCAGACAGGCTGCCTGAAGACTTCCTGAGCCCACGGCCTCCTGTGGACACATCCCTAGACACAGCCCAGCCCACCAGAGGGCCAAGGCCCAGCTCCACCCACCAGTGGGCAGGCACCAGCCCCTCCCACCAGGAAGCCCGCACAATCCTTTAGACCAGCCTCACTCACCAGGGGGCAGACACCAGAAGCAAGAAAACTATGATCCTGCAACACAGGCCAGACCCTGCCCTGCGACCAGCTGGGCCCTAGCCCTGCCCACTAGCAGGCCAACACAAGCTTCTGGACACCCCATACCCCATACCCAACTGTGTCAGGAACTGCCGCCCACCCCCAATCAAGAATCTGAAATGAGCTCTGGGATCCCTGGCCCTGCAGCAGGACTCCAGGAAGCAGCACTGCCTGTCAGTAATCCAGCACTAAGCTCAGGCCCTAACTTTACCTGTCAGTGGGTGGGCAACAGCCCCAGAGACTCCAGGACCCTGACTCTACCCACCAGTCAGCCAGCACTAGCCCCAGGGCACCTAGGATCCCACAGACTGTCACCTTGTGACCAGGCCTGTCTAAACACAGCCAGGAGCATCAACACAAGGCAGGGCCTGGCAACCGACCAGACTAGGGACCAACCAAGCCCATCAGACCACCCATGTAGCCAGCCTGCCACAACAGAAGGGCCCACGCAGCCCTCTTAGGCGGAACCCCTAGCACGTATAGTTTGGGTGACGAGAGGGGAGTGCACGGTGGGGACGCATAGGGCGCCTCCTACAGAGGCCACTTCTCCAAGGTTGAGACACATAACTAACCCACCACAGACATAAAAATACAAAGAGCAACTCAGACAAAATGAGGCAGCAGAGGAACATGTTCCAGACGAAGGAACAAGATAAAACCCCAGAAGATCAAATGAGACCAAGGAAGTGAGTGTTATGCAAATTGTTTTAAGCTTAAAAAAACTAAAGTATTCCCGTCTTGCCCCTAGGTTCTTCATGGCCTTTTTTTTTTTTTTAATTTTTTTATTATTATTTTTTAAATTTAGATTCCATATATATGTGTTAGCATACGGTATTTGTTTTTCTCTTTCTGACTTACTTCACTCTGTATGACAGACTCTAGGTCCATCCACCGGGAACAGAGAATGGACTTGAGGACATGGGGAGGGGGAAGGGTAAGCTGGGACAAAGTGAGAGAGTGGCATGGACATATATACACTACCAAATGTAAAATAGATAGCTAGTGGGAAGCAGCCGCATAGCACAGGGAGATCAGCTCGGTGCTTTGTGACCACCTAGAGGGGTGGGATAGGGAGGGTGGGAGGGAGACGCAAGATGGAGGGGATATGGGGATATATGTATACGTATAGCTGATTCACTTTGTTATACAGCAGAAACTAACACACCATTGTAAAGCAATTATACTCCAGTAAAGATGTTAAAAAGAAAACAAAAAAACAAACACAAACAAAACTCAAGTATTAGTTTTGCTTAACACAAAATATTTGTTTTTCCAGAAGGTATAGAAATACACACTGCAAATCTGAAATCTCTGAAACCCAAACGTTTACTAGCGTCGGTGCTGTTCCCCGGGTGCCCTGTGATATGTGGCCTGAGAATATGTTTTTGCATCCAATAGACAGTTCTTCTTCTGTGCAACTAAGCAACGGAGGAGCAGAATATCCTAGAGAGGCTGTTTGCACCCAGAAGAGGTCAGGACCAGACCTCGGGAAAGAACTCTAGAGTCATCCGGTCGGGTCCAGAGAATTCTGGATGAGGGAGCTGGCAGCCCCCATAGCAGGTGCGATTAAGCAGGTTGAGCCCTGGGCGGGGCCCCACTCCGGGGGGCCTTGGACACCCCGCCTTTCAGTGCCTTCCCAGCTACAGCCTGGGGGAGGGGGAAGGGTCGAGGTCTGGCGCACTCAGCTGCCCCACTGCTAGGAGGGGGACAGCACAGCTCTGCCCGGGAAGGCAGGTTTGTGGATTTTAAGTGTGCCCTTTGACCCTCTCTCAGACCATGCCAATAACTTAACCCAAGATTTCAAAGGCTGGTTAAATGCAATGGTGTGTTTTATCTGTCCATGGCGTTAACCTAGCATCACATTTTAATAATAATTATTATTTATTATTTATAGTACAAATTATCGCAGCCCCTATGATGGAAGCATCTGAAGCAGGAGAACAGAGGAAAGGAGAATCTATTCAGTGAGATTAGATTAGGAGGAAGAGATGAAATTCACTTTTAGATGCACATGCAAGCACTCAGAGAGATGCTTCTGGAGTCTGTGGTGCATAGGAAGTAGCTGTGCACTGGGGGTGGACCTCCTGACCCTGAGATCTCCTTGAACTGTGGTGCCATGGACCAATCACTTCTACACTCTTCACTGCCGGCATCATTACGCAAAAGATGGAGCAGAATGAGGGCAGGAAACAGACATGAATTATTGAGACCTGGGGAGTGAGGATTAGGGGGCATTTGGTACCACAGTTAGTCCTAATACACCCAATAAACAGAGATGGAACACATCAAAGCAAGGCTTCTACTGGAAATGCCACGATTAAAAATACTAATACTCTTGTCCTACAATGAAGCTGAAATAGTTTTTTTTTTTTTTTTAAATAGATATTGCCTCCTGGAAGAGCTCTTCCAGGAAAGTAAATTTTCAACCTGCAATAAATTCATGCCTAATATAATATTTCTTTTCTGCAAATGAGAATAAAATGATTTGGTCTGTGAGTAAACAGAAAAGTGAATTGGAGTTTGGCGTTCATGTGAAGTACAAATAAAACCAAAAAATTAATGTGCAGTGAGAGACTGGCCTTTATGACAGCATAGAAGAAAATGCACCAATAATAAATTTGCTCAAAGGATAAACGATTTTTTTCTGCTTAAAGCCCATCTGGCTGTCACCTTAAAATGAATATTTATTAAGCGAATAAAATAAAAGCATTTAAAATCCACTGAAGGACTATGTTTAAATATATATATGATGACAACAATAGATGATGAGATGGACTGGATTTTTAAAATTACAGAATAAATCATATGCTCTGGGAAGACTGTGTTAGGAATATGCCTTTGGCATTGAATGCACAGTTCTTAAATAAAGATGTGAAGCCAGTGAAGTAAGAGATGACCAGTTTTTGGAAATGGGGTCTGTGTGGCTACTTCTGAAGGACCGCAGTCCATCAGTTAGCAGGATGCTCCAAGCCACTTGCCTCGCTCACCTGGCAAAAGTGCTATCACTGAGGAATCGGGAGCAAAACATAGGACCACTGACACGTTCTGGAACAAGGGACTGACCTTGTATATTCTTCCTGCCAGCAGCTTCCACCTCCCGATGGCATCGATGGGATAGAACTAGTCAACCTGGCCCTCCTGGAACTGGCCCTGCGTCTGTGGTGGGAGCGCCCCGCTGGGGTTTTGTCCTCAGGACCTCACATCGTACAAATCTCTTCCTCTGACACTTGTCAAAGCCGGGTAAAGACATGTTTTCTCTTTTCCCGAGCACTGTGGGTAGCTCTGCCGTGGAGATAAGGACCAAGTTCTGGAAGCAGGAAGGGCTTTTGTGGATCCTGTGTTCCTGGACCAAATCAGCCACAATTTCAAAGGGAATAGGATCTACAATCAGCTACAATCTCCCTGCAGAAAACTGGGAGGAAAAATGTTCAATAGAAGCTGTTTTTTATTTTTTTGCTTTTTGTTTTTCCAACATAGAAGAATATTTTATCACCTTGGGTAGGGAAGTATTTTCTAAACAAGACCCAGAAAATACAAATCATAAAGGAAAAGATGGATAAATTAGGAGGAGTCAAGATGGCGGTGTGGGAAGATGCAGAGTTAGTGTCTCCCCACAACTAGGGCTCCTGCCAGCCGCTGATGGGGGACTCTGACCCCCAAGGAGACGGGAGGAACCCCAGAGTGACCTGGTAGGACGTAGGGGGACCAAGGGGGGAGGAGAAGTGGAGGCCAGACATGATCAGCACCCCTGAGGCCAGGGAGATCAGGAGAGGCAGGTGAGAGGGACTCTCTGGGAAGAGCAGGAGAGGGGTGAAGGGCGATCGCCTGGCCCACTCTGGCCAGGGAGCCTGCTGAGCTCCCAAGCCAGGTCCCCCACCTCCAGAGCCCCATCTAGGCCACGCAGGTCCTGGGAGCATAGGAGGGAGGCGGGAGAGATCAGGAGAGGCAGGAGGGAGGGGCCCTCTCAGACCCCAGACCGGAGGAGCAGGAGAGGAGAGGAGGCCGTCTGCCCTGCCCACTTCTCTGACCTGGTGGCCACACTGCTCCATGCCCATACCTCGGATTCTTCAACTTCTGTCCAGCTCATGTCCATGAGACCTTTGGAGTTTCTGAGAATCACATTTTCTGAACCCAAACCTGTGGCCTGAAGAGTACAGGGTTGAGATCCCTGTCCTAGAGTCTGAGGGATGTCAGCGCCCATGACCGCACGTGGGCTCATCCAGGATCTGCAGGGCGGACAGCAGCACCGGGCCGGTCATGACGCAGTGGCTGCTCATGGAAAGGTGGCCGTTTAACCAGCCTCAGGGGCACTAACAGTCTGCAGGTGGATGGAACACAGACGACATTTTCAAGCACTGGGACGTCGTAATTACCCCCGCCGGTACCTTGTTACTCAACACTGACCTGGTCCTTCATCTTTATTTTCTATTTTTACCTTCATCTTCAATAATCAAATTATGGTCCCTGTAATGGACACCTGTTTGCTGCCAGAACACTTCCCCTCCACTCCCGATGAGTATCGTTTTTGTTTGTTTTGTTTGGGTATTTAAAACCAGCCCTTCTGTTCTCAGCCATGTGGTTTGGATGGGCCTGATCCCATCATCCGGTCTAGGGGCCAATTCGAGTATTCCTGCCCCCCAGCTACAGTGCCGGGGATGTAGTTAAGGCAGGGGCCCAAGAGATCCCCCTGCCATGCTGAGTCACCCATGGTCGGGCCCAAGGTCTCAGCTTGCCTATTCATAGAGAACTCAGGCCCACTTCTGGGACTCCTGGCACCTATGTGTTCATTCTCGGGCTCAGGGGTGTGCAGATAGGAGGCTTGGAGCTGCTGCAGCCATAAGGGGGAGCACCCAGAGCTGCACTGGAGGTTCACTGAAACCCTGAGAAGGTGTCCAGCCAGTGGACATGGAGCTCAGAGATGGCTCCAGCAGACAGTGAGTTCTAGATCAAGCTATACCTGAAAGTATCCTCAGACTTTTCAGTTATGTGAATTGAAGACTGCCTTCTTTGGTCGAGGCCAGTTAGACCAGAGCAGTTGTCTATCACTTGCAACCAAAAGAATCCTGAGGTTTCCATCTAATAGCCACATTCATTATTATTTCTCTCAATTTTCTTGCCTTCTGAAAGATTAGTCACCGTCACTCAGCTTTTCTACCCTAGTTTCTCAGTTTACTGTGCTGTGTGCCCCTTCAGTCACGCTGCTCACATGTGCGTTTCTCCTATCTGTAAAGTTATTTATCCATCAATCCAAATAGTGTCTCAAATATTTCTTCCAATTGGAACTTTCATGGATTAAAGGATATTTTTGTTTTGTAAAACCATAATGTTCACAGTCATATTCACAAAAATCCTAAAAATGAGAAAAATTGGGAGAAAGATAGCACTAAGAGAAATCCAGGCAAATACGGTAAGTCCTTGCACAATATCCAGCAGGTGTCCTCCTGTGTATCCCTGTGGATTCACCGCATGGATCCTTCCCTTTAGAAAGCCCCTGTCCACCATCTCTGAGCCCCCAACTGCGGGCCATGGGGTTGGGCACAGGACCCAGGCTAGCCAATCAGAGTAGTCCATTCCCCTGGCCACAGTGATTTGTTCAGAGATGGACACATGATCCAAAGAGACTTTGTCTTCACTGGGATTTAATATTTTAATTACTGGGCTTGCACACTAAGGTAATACACGCTGCAGTCGCTCATGATCCCCCCCGAGATGCATACAGGAGGACGGAAAGACGCCAATGGATAAAAGGAAGGCGAAAAGCACAGCTAATAAATTGAGAGAGAGAGAGAGAGAGAAGTGAGATTCTCTCTGGATTTAGATACAATCACTATATTCTATACATGAACCAGTGAATTCCTTTTTTTTTTTTTTTTTCCAGTTCTGTTCATTTGCTTGGAAAGGAAAAGTGGTTTAAAAACCTTTTTTGTCCTTAATTTTAAAATTTCATGTAATGGTGGTATGCCATGTCATTAGAGAATTAAGGAAATCAGATGGATACTCATCAGGTACTCCCCCTAATCAAGGGGGAAAATTAATTTAAATGCATAAATACTTTAAAAAATAGACATCTATTTACTCACAACGCAGATTAGCACATTGTGTCATACTCACTTCAAATTATTTAAGACATGAAACATTATAGCGAATGTCCTTCTCCTCCTTCCCCAGAAGTAGTTTCTTCTGATGAATTCTTTCTATCTGAGCTATTTTAAATTGGTTTTCTGTCACGTGCACCTGAAAGTTTTTACTAATAAATATGCCTCTCATGCCGCTTAGGACAGACAGCTCCAGTGCTGACAACCGCTTGAATCTTCTTTTCTGACTGTGTATGACAAGTTGTTGGTGCATAACAAATATTAAGTAACAGCAACAACTGTTGTTCAGCCATCTGCCAAGTCGCATGGTCGAAACAATGAAATATTTGGGAGTTCTTAGCTTAAAAAACGAACCCAACTATATCTAGAAGAAAGATAAGAATGACTTTTATCATAGCAGGAGATTTCTTCTTTGTTTGATTTCATAGGTAAGCTCTTTTTCTTCTGTTTGAATTTTCAAAAGCAAAAAGCAACGTTTCTTTCACCAAAATCACAAACAGCAAAAGAGAAAAGTAGGTAAACTGGACTTCGAAAGTAAAAATTTTGTGTATCAAAGAATACTATCAAGAAAATGAAAAGGGAAACCACCAAATGAGAGAAAACATTTGCAAATCGTATATCTAACAAGGAATATCCAGAATATATGAAGAACTCCTACAACTCATCACAACTCCAAACAACCCCATTTAGAATGGGCAAAGTACTTGAATAGACTTTTCTCCAAAGAAGATATACAGGTGGCCTACAAGTATATGAAAAGATGCTCAACGTCTCTAATCTTAAGGAAAATACAAATCAAAACCACAGCAACCTACCACTTCACACTCATTAGGATGCCTGTTATAAAGAACAAAAATAAAAGCCCAAACAGAAAATAACGCGTTCTCAAGGGCGTGGAGAAATTGGAACCTTTGTGTGTCACTGGTGTGAACGTGAAATGGTGCAGCTGCTATAGAAAACAGTATGGTGACTCCTCAAAAAGTTAAAAGTAAAATTACCTAGTAATTCTACTTCTAGGTATACACTCAGAAGAACTGAAATCAGGGACTAGAACGGATATTCGTACATCAATGTTCATAGCAGCATTATTCACAGTAGCCAAGAGTGAAGGCAACACAAGAGTCCATCAGCTGATGGACAAACAAAATGTGGTCTACGTACGCCATGGAATATTATACAGCCTTAAAAATTTCTGACACGTGCTACAACATGGATGGGCCTTGAAGATATTATGCTAAGGGAATAAGTAAGATACAAAAGGACAAACGTTGTATGATTCATTTAAGTGAGGTCCCTGGAGTAGTCAAATTCATAGAGACGAAAGTACAATGGTGGTTACCAGGGGCTCGAGGGAAGGGCGAAACGAGGAGTTATTGTTTGATGGGGACAAAATTTCTGTTTGAGATGATGCAAAGTTCTAGAATTGGATGGTGATGAAGGCTGACTGTGCTTAATGCCACTGAATTGTTCACTTTAAAATGGTAAATTTCGATGTGTATATTTTACCACAGTAAGAAAAAAAGCCATGGTTCTCAAGGAAAATCTATAGAGACAGATAGTAAATTAGCGGTTGTCTGGGGCAGGGGGCTAGGAACAGAGATTAACAGTCAACGGGCATGAGGATTTCGGGGGCTGGGTGGCAGAAATGCTCTAAAACTGAATTATGGTGATGATTGTACCATTTGGCAAATTTTCTAAACATCATTGAATTGTACTAGAAATGGGTGAATTATATGATGTGTAAAATAGGCTTCAATAAGTTTGTAAAAAAAAAAGAAGCAATGTTTCTAGAAAGATTTCTCAGAAGGACCGTATTTCTATAATGTGTTCACAGGAGCTCCTTAAGAAAAAGGAGTTCTACAGTCAACTGTGCATGAGGAAGACTGTAGGTATTTCCCATGGAGGGATCTGCAGGGCACCCGGGGTGGCCTGTGACAAAGGAACCCTCTTGGCCTGCCCTCCCCCAGGACGTCCTACACACGTGGAACGTGCTCCGTCTTCCTCCCTCCATGGGGCTCTTGCTCACACCCTCCGACTAAGGGTCTACGGAACACACTTCAGCAAATGCTAATGGGAAGTTTATTAGAAGTCACTTCAGTTGGCAGACAGCTGGTTAAGATCATTCTCATTGTCTTATCGGCATCCCTGAAGTTGTTTTCTTGGCGAAGCCATCCCTGGAACCAGAGGGGATGATTCCTCTCAGCAGGTGCAAAGAACCAAGATCACCAGATCCACCAAAGCCTGCAGTTCTGGGACATCACCCACCACCCCCTCCACGGGGAGGGGAAAGGAAGAGGCGGCACTAGCTTAGCCCAGGCTCACGTCTCTTCACGCACCAACCTGGCTCTGCTACTAGGAAAATACACCCTAATTGATGGCAGCCCAAGGTAAAACCCTAGATGGAAAGTTCTAAAGGGGCTTGTAAAGCTAGCTAAGAAGCGAAGAGCATTTATTAAGCACCTGCTGTATACCAGGCATCATACCAGGTGTGTGCTTGTTTAATCCCCTTGGCAGTCCCTGTAACAGGTACTGTTCCACCACTTTGCAGGTGAGGACCTCAGGGTGGGAGGTTAAGTGATGGTCATAACTTGGGTCACACAGCCAGGCCTGGGTTCAAGTCCAGCTCAGGACACCAACACTGAAACTCTGGGCAAAGGCAGACCAAGAAGGTCACAGATAATGGAAAGCAAGGTACAAAAGGTTGTACGGACAGGGCTTAATTTGGTAGAAGATCCCAGGTAATGGTACGTCTCTCTCTCGCTCTCTCACACACACACACACAGAGTTAACGTTGTGATCAGGTGAGCGGCCTGGGACACAAAGAGACAGGAGGGTGGGGGGCCTACAAGCCCACAACTGGTGTCCCTGGAGGCCCTGGTGGGGTGGGGCCACAGCAGCACATCTGAGCTGAAGGAGCAGGCAGAAGGAGCGGGGTAGAGGCTGTAATTCACAGGAGAAACGAGCACACCCAGGCCCACCGGAAGGCAGCTCAGACTGACGTCAGTCAGTATGTAAACAGGCCAAGCCAGGGAGAGGGTGGGGTTTCCTGCTCTGTCCCCGGCTAGTCTGGGGCCCTGCTGCCCTGGTGAGACAGGAGGTCAGTCACTGCCTGCCCTCCCTCCGGAGACCCAGGGCAAGGTGATCCCTGAGACCGAGCCAGACGGACCTCCCTGGCTCCTGGCTGGGTGAGGTTACCGGGCTCAACCCACAGGACGCCGGCCGCTGGGCCCCTGCTCAAGCACGGACCTGTGGTTAGAGCTGGGTCCCTGGGGATGCTCTCAGATGGCGATGCTATTGTCATCACCGCTGAGTAATGCTCCCCGAAGAAAGCCGCGAGCACATCACATGAGCCACCTCATTTAATGCCAACATCGCTGAAGCAGGCGCTGTTGCTTCACTATGGAAGCAGAAACCGAACACGCAGAGGTTAAGAATGTGTCTGACATACATGGAATCTCAAAAAGCGGTACTGATGAACCTAGGGGCAGGGCAGGAATAAAGACGCGGATGTAGGGAATGGACTTGAGGTCACAGGGTGGGAAGGGGAAGCTGGGACGAAGTGAGAGAGTGGCGCTGACATATATACACTACCAAATGTAAGAAGGATGGCTAGTGGGAAGCAGCCGCATAGCACAGGGAGATCAGCTCGGTGCTTTGTGACCACCTAGAGGGGTGCGATAGGGAGGGTGGGAGGGAGGGAGACGCAAGAGGGAGGGGATATGGGGATATATGTATACTTATAGCTGATTCGCTTTTTGTACAACAGAAACTAACACGACATTGTAAAGTAATTATACTCCAATAAAGATTAAAAAAAAAAAAAAAAAAGAACGTGTCTGAGTCTTGGGAGATAATAAGCGTACCAGTGAGCCCAGCATGTGAAACTCATGCTCTCAGTGACTCAGAGACCAGGCCAAATGAGGTCACCGTGCTTTACCCTTCCAGGATGTTGACACAAGATCGAGGTACCGAGATCTTAAATCAATTCTTGTTCCCATCTTGAGAACTGCCGTCAGCTTCCTGCTTCAGCAGTAGCCTTTGTGCCCATGGTTTCAGCTGCTTGCCTTGCACGAGACCCAGTTAACCCAGCTGGCTCCTGTGGCTCTCTAGTTGGGAACACGTCTCACCTGCTAAAAGCCCCAAAGGAGTGCTTGGTACATAGTAGCTGCTTAATAAACACCTGTTAAATGTAACGTGCTCCCCAAGGCATCCCAACAGGCGGAATGGAAGAGGTTCTAACTAACCACCTCAACCACCTGTCACTGGGCACCAGGAAGCCACAGGTCCCCCTAGTCCTGGGCCAGTCCAGTCTCTAGCTCCCCTTCCCCTCGTTCCTGCCTCTAACAAGGGTTCCTGGAGGACCCTGCCCAGGACATTGGTCCTTCCACACATCAAGGGGCATTTTCAGAGGTCTTAAAAAAAAATTATAAAAAAAAAATTATATATATATATATATATATACACACACACACACATACATATATATATATATATATATCCTCTATTGCTGTCTTTTTCCTTACTGGAAAAGTAATACATAATGTTCATTGTTGTGGTTGTTTTTTTAACAAAAAAAAGAGAGGCAAGGTAAGCACAGAGAAGAAAATTAATATCACCTTTCATACCATGACTGAATAATAACTAAGGCTAATATTTGGCTTTATGCTCTGAAGTGTTTTTTTCCTTAAGTGTGTGTGTGTATATATATATATATGCAGTACATATATATACACACAGAAATGCACTCATGTTTTGTAATCTTTTACATTTTAAAATTTTTATTAAAAAGAAATCTATCCAGATAGTGAACATTTTTTAATAACGTGAAGTATTCTTCTACAACATAATTTCTGAGGTCTGCCTGTATTTCACCATTCTAAGTTATCTCTTGTTTTTGGATGTTTAGGTTGCTTTTAACTCTTTTACTATTATGGAAAATTATTTAATGAAGATTCTGTGACAAGATCGACATGCACACTCATGAATATTTTCAGATGATAAATTACCAGACATGGAATTCTGGGTTTAAAAAATATGTTAAAACATACAGTTTAAAAAACTTAAAAAAATGTTTATAAAAGCAACATACTCTCATTACATGTAACGTAGAAAATACGTAAAAGTTGAAGAAAGAAAAGAGTCTGTATTACCCATAGTTAACTTCTTCCCACCAAAACAACATTGGTAATGTATTACTTTAATTTCTTCCAGGGTTTTTCTATGCATTACAAAAGCATAATAATCAATTACTTTACAGAATTTTGTATTCAGTGGTTTTCACTTTACATTGTATGTCAGGGTAGCTCAAAATTTTCCCTACTCTTCATGTATTTCAATCCTCATCCTCCAGGATTTTCCCAGAGGAAAAATGAGAAACTGCTTAAACACTGCGGACATTTATGACATTATGACAAACAAACACCCCCTGGGCTGTTGGAGGTTCATCTGCTGAGCGGCCTTTGGTGCCCAGGGCCCTGGTGGGAGGGCTGGACCTGTCCAAGGTGAAGGGGTCAGGGTAGAGGAGGTGGGAGTGAGGAGGGGCCCCTACCCTGCTCAGGGGCAGCTCCTGGGGAGATGATGGTACCTCGGGGAGTAAGTCTGCTGGCCCAGGGCACTGATGGAGGCCAGAGGCTGAAAGGGGCCTCCCCGCCTCCCCAGGGTTCCCGAGGGATGGCACAGTGGGCTGGGAGCACATTGGAGGGAAATGTTTATTCAAAGGGGCTGGAAATTCACTGACCTATAGGACGGACAAGGTCCCTTTTCTCATTGAGCTTATCATCCAGTGGGAAAGACAGGAAATAAGTGCAGGAAGAAGAAATCTAGGAAGCGTGAGTGCTCTGCTAAGAATCAGAATCAGGTGATGTGACAGGGCGTGACCTCAGAGGAAATGACTCTTCAGCTGCAGAGGTGGTCATGTAGTGATCCAGAGGAAGGCCATCCCAGGCTGAGGGATGGCAAGCTGGGAACATCTAAGAACCAGAAGGAGGCTCCTGTGGGGAGGCCAGGAGGCAGGCAGGGCCAGAGACCATGGAGGCTTTGAAGCTGATTAAGACAAATGGGACCATTTTCTGTTTCTCCCAAGGAGAACGGGAAGTTACTTGAGCAGGAATACGGTGGGACCTGAGATCCTCTTGTCAAAGATCGCTCTGGATGCTCTGGAGGCTGCGGTGGGGGCAGACGAAGCAGGAGAGGACTCAGGGAGAGCAGTCGGAGAAGTGGTCCAGGTGAAGGGGATGGGCCAGGTGGGGATGCAGGTGGGATGGGTGGGCTTCGGAGGATCAAACTTGCGGACAGTCATCGACATGAAATGGGAGGGGGCAGGAGAGACAGGCAGCAAGGAACGTAGCTTGAGTTTCGACAGTTCCCTGACCAGGGATTGAACCTGGGCCACAGCAGTGAAAACACAGAGTCCTAATCACTGGACGGCCAGGAACTCCCCTCGAGTGTAGATTTAAACAACTCTGGATGGGGGTGTAACTTATTGAGAGAGGAAAGTCTGGGGGAGGAAGGGGTTGCATTTGGGATGAAATTTCCTACTAGTCCAGAGAGATGAAGCCTCGACTTGGATTTAATTTCCTTTAAGAACATAAAGAAATGGTATTTCTGAGCCACCCTCCAAGTCAGCTGTCTTCTTTCTCTCCCCTCCTTCCTCCCATTGTCCTTTGTGGCATTTACCACATTCTAACTTCTCTTGCTGTTATTTTAGGACGTGCCTCTTACATTCCTACTGTCGTTTTAAATTGGTTAAAAGCAGGTGTGGTTTTAGTTTCCCTTACCTCTCTGTATTTTCTTCACTACCTAATACAAACAGCAGGCACTCAGGAAATAGGCTTTATTATTATACGTTAAATATTCACACCATCTGACTCAAATTTGACAGATGGAATATAAATATTATATGCGTCAAAAAAGTAATTCGTTGACATAAAGCAGGGGCAGGAAAAATACATTAACTCCTTGCCAAGAACATAGCAGGCATGTTCCCGTACGTTAACTCTCTGGTCTTGGGACTTCCCTGGTGGCGCAGTGGTTAAGAATCCGCCTGCCAATGTGGGGGACACGGGTTTGAGCCCTGGTGCGGGAAGATCCCACATGCCGCGGAGGAACTAAGCCCGTGCGCCACCACTACTGAGCCTGTGCCCTAGAACCCGTGAGCCACAACTACTGAGCCCGCGTGCCACAACTACTGAAGCCCGTGCACCTAGAGCGCATGCTCCGCAACAAGAGAAGCCACTGCAATGAGAAGCCCGCGCGCCGCAACGAAGAGTAGCCCTCGCTCGCCACAACTAGAGAAAGCCCACGTGCAGCAACAAAGACCCAACACAGCTAAAAATAAATAAATTTATTAAAACAAAAACAAAACAAAAAACCTCTCTGGTCTTGGAGAGGAAGCATTATTGTGTCATCTTAAGTAAGAGGACAGGTAACATGCCAAAGGTCACAGAGAGACTTTGTGCTAAAGGCAGAGTGAGAAGCCAGGTCTGTCCAACTCCAAGGCCCATACTTTCCAGCAACCATGATTGTACATACTTAAGACAAGGCTGCACTTAGATAACTTGCTCTGTGTAACTACAGTATTAACAGTGTTTTCTGTGCATTTGATAGCATACTGCTGAATTTGGTTTGGTAGTATTTAGTTGAGGATTTTTGTGTCAATGTTCATAAGTAATATTGGTCTGTGGTTTTCTTTTCTTGTAGTGTCTTTGTCTGGCTTTGGTATCGGTAATGCTGGCCTCATAAAATGAATGAGGAAGTGTTCCTCTTCATCTTTTTGGAAAAGTTTCAGAAGGATTACTATTAGTTCTTCTTTAAATGTTTGGTAGAACTTGCCAGTGAAGCCATGGGGTCCAAGGCTTTTCTCTGTCAGGAGATTTTTGACGACTGATTCAATAGTTACAGGTCTATTCAGATTTCCTATTTCTTTGAGATTTAATCTTGGTTGTTTTGTGTCTAGGAATTTGTCCATTTAATGTAGGTTATCCAATTTGTTGGCATACAATTATGCATAGTGTGCTCAAAATTTAAAAAAAAATTCTGTAGAATTGGTAGTAATGTCCCCACTTTCATTTCTAATTTTAGTAATTTGAGTCTTCTTTCTTTCTTAGTCCATAGTGAAAGGTTTGTCAATTTTGTTGATTTTTTTTTAAAAGAACCGACTTTGGGTTTCATTGATTTTCTCTATTGTTTTTCTATTCTCTATTTCATTTCTCTCTGCTCTAATCTTCATTATTTCCTTTCCTTCTGCTAGCTTTGGGTTTAGTTTGTTCTTTTTCTAGTTCCTTAAGTTGTAAAGTTAGGTTGTTGATTTCAGATCTTTTTTGTTTTTAAATATAAGCATTTATAGTTATAAATTTTTCCACAGATTTGACAACATAAAAATGAAAACTTCTGGGGCTTCCCTGGTGGCGCAGTCGTTGAGAGTCTGCCTGCCGATGCAGGGGACACGGGTTCGTGCCCCGGTCCGGGAAGATCCCACATGCCGCGGAGCGGCTAGGTCCGTGAGCCATGGCCGCTGAGCCTGCGCGTCCGGAGCCTGTGCTCCGCAACGGGAGAGGCCACAACAGTGAGAGGCCCGCGTACCGCAAAAAAAAAAAAAAAAAAAAAAGAAAACTTCTATATGTTAAAAAAACAATAAAATACCATCACTAAATACAGAAAGTAAAAGGTCATCTCTAAACTAGGAAAAAAATAGTTATACTTGAAAAACGAGAATATAAATATTTCTTTTAAAGCAATAAAAAAGATAAGACCCAACTTTAAAATAGGCAGAGGGCATGAACAGACATACAATTCAAATAACCAATAAGTATATGAACACTAAAACTCACTAAAAAATAAAAATGAGATATCATTATTCAGCAATCAAATTGGCAAAGTTGTTTTTTCCCATAATTATTCTTAGTGTTGTAAGAAATCAGGGACATAGAAACTCTCATATACATTAGTAGAATATGAAATGGTCCACTCTTAGGTAATATTTAAATTGCCTTTAAAATATGTATAACCAGAGGATTTTTAGGGCAGTGAAACTACTCTGTTTGTATTGTAAAGGTGAAGATATGTCATTATACATTTGTCCAAACCCAAAGGATGTACAACACTAAGAATGAACCTAATGTAAACTATGGACTTTGGGTGATTATGATGGGTCAGCGTAGGTTCGTCAGTTGTAAGAGATTCCCATCTGGTGCAGGGTGTGGATTATAGGGGAGCATGTGTGGGGCAGGAAGTATATGGAAAATCTCTGTACCTTCCCCTCAAGTTGATGTGAATTTAAAACTGCCCTCAAAAAAAAGTCTTTTTTTTTAAACTTTTAATTTTATATTGGAGTATAGTTGATTAACAATGTTGCATTAGTTTCAATTGTACAACAAAGTGATTCCATTATACATATACATGTATCTATTCTTTTTCAAATTATTTTCCCAATTAGATTGCTACATAATATTGAGCAGAGTTCCCTGTGCTATACAGTAGTTAGGGAGTTTGGGATTGACATGTACACATTGCTATAGTTAAAATGGATAACCAACAAGGACCTACTGTATAAAAAAAGTCTTAATAAAAAAAATTTTAACATGGGTAACATGCTCTCTGATAAATCATCCTATATCTAGAAATTTATTCTAAGGAAGTCATGAGAACTGTAAACAAAACTTTATAAACACAGAGTATTCATTGCACCATTCTTTTTTTTTAAAAATTTATTTATTTATTTATTTATTTTTGGCTGAGTTGGTGTGCACGGGCTTTCTCTAGTTGTGGTGACCGGGGGCTACTCTTTTTTTTTTTTTAGAAAATTCCCATATTACTTATCATACTCAGGTGGCATTTCTTTTTCTTTTTTTAATAAATTTATTTATTTTATTTATTTATTTTTGGCTGTATCGGGTCTTTGTTGCTGTGCACAGGCATTCCCTATTTGTGGCCAGTGGGGGATACTTTTCATTGCACTGCATGGGCTTCTCACTGTCGTGGCCTCTCTTGCTGCAGAGAACGGGCTCTAGGCGTGCGGGCTTCAGTAGTTGTGGCACGTGGGCTCTAGAGTGCGGGCTCAGTAGTTGTGGAGCATGGACTTAGTTGCTCCGCGGCATGTGGGATCTTCACGGACCAGGGCTCAAACCCGTGTCCCCTGTATTGGCAGGCGGATTCTTAACCACTGCACCACCAGGGAAGCCCGCACCATTCTTTTTACCTGGAAAAATACACACCCAGTGTTCAACAGTTTGGGCATGTTAAGTTGATGTTGGCATGGCTCACTGATGGAATACTATGTAGACATTAAAAACCACAAGCAGACTGTTAAATCATAAAGGAGTGGTAGATGTTATATTAAGGAAAAAAGATCACAAGGAAGTACTGACAGTATGATCTCATTTTGTGTGCATGGGATGAAGTGTGCATGGGTGTAGAGTACACAATTACCCACAGAGAAAAAGATTGGAAGTATGCATTGGAAATGTTAACTGTAGCTATCTCTAGGTGATACAATTGTAGGTGATCTGTATTTCCTTTTGTATTTTTCTGTATTGTTTACATTTTAATTTACAATGAGCATGTAATATTCCTTTCCCCCAAACAATAAAGCTAGCCAAATTATTTTCCATTGTATTAGTAATTTTTATAGAACCTATGATATTCTAGTTTGCGGCAAACTAAAATCATGCCAGAAAAATGTTATGCTACAGAAGTTGGGTATTAATTTTTTAAAAGGAATATCTGAATTATTTGCATTAAAAGTACACTCTTCTTGGGCTTCCCTGGTGGCGCAGTGGTTGAGAGTCTGCCTGCCGATGCAGGGGACACGAGTTCGTGCCCCGGTCTGGGAGGATCCCACGTGCCGCGGAGCGGCTGGGCCCGTGAGCCATGGCCGCTGAGCCTGCACGTCTGGAGCCTGTGCTCCGCAACGAGAGAGGCTACAACAGTGAGAGGCCTGCGTACCGCAAAAACAAACAAACAAACAGTACACTCTTCTTTATACTGGCTTCTGATATACTGCTGGGAGGTCTGATACTCCTCATTCTGGAGAAGGAAACTATCATTATTCTGATGGATGCAATATAACTGAGGTTATTTTTGAGCAAAGAATAGCAGCAATACTTAGAGTCTTAAAAAAAAGTCTCAGTTTTAAAATTTCATTTTTCATAGTCACAAATGGTTAGTGGAGACTCCTAGTAAGAGGATTTTCCTGATCTGGAAGTTACCGGGTTGTGTTTTTTAGTAACCTGTAATTTGAAGATGAAAACGATCTGTTCATTTTAGTTTACGTAGCAGTTTCAGAAATTAAATTGTTTAAGACGAAAGTGCATGAGTAAGCATCAATGTCTTCTTTTTAATCCTACTGTAGTTTCTAAATTTACCTCTAATATACAAAGAAGCTGGAAATTAGCCTGATACCCAATGGGGCAGAAAACTTACTTATCATGGTGAGAAAAAGAACGATGCTGGGGAAGCTGCCCAATTTTACATTAAAAAATGACAGAATTGCTTACTGTATGAATTACTGAATTCGGACCTGTATTCACTGTTGTTTGGGTTTGCTGCTTTTCAGTGTATGTGGGCAAACTCACCATTAGCTCGTGTTTGGTACTTCCTGAAGAACTACTGAGGCACAAATAACCTTCGGTAATGCCCTCTTTCAGAAGCGATTACGTTTTCTATCATTAACCGTTTGCTTATGCTTCGTTAGCACATTCTACCGTGGAATCAACTGTCAGGCTCTTTCAAATCATATCTTCAGTTTCCAGTGGTTTTAATAGAAATATCTTTCTTAAGAACAACAACAAGCCTTTTCTTGGGGTTTGAAGCACCTCTGGGTTTAACTGGGTCCCTGTCTTCACAGGTGGAGGAATTTCATGGTTACGACTCTACAGCTAGAGGGAAATTGTGAGTCACAGGAGTTTTAACAGGTTTTCTGTCACTCTGTCCTCTTTCTTTTGGCGGTGCTTGAAGAACTGCAGTGATCAGGGGTCTCTTCTCTCCTTGACCACTCGACGTGGGCTCCCTCGGGGCTCAGGCCGCCCTGGACCATCTGCTCTTTTCTTTCCATGCTTTCTTCCGGACGGTCACATAAGTTCTCCTGAATTTAAGTCCCATCTTTATGCCACTGTCTCCCCCGTGCATGTCTCACCCTGGACTTCTCCTCTGAGACAAACCCTACAAGTTCAGCTGTAACTTCCGCAGAGACACACCATCCGAGACAGGAGAGCTGGGATGAAGGCTGCTGTGGTCGGGGAGAGGTGATGGATTTTACCCCATCTTTTCATTTCCTAGAGGAGGAACCTGAGACCAGAGAGGATTCAGGGCTATGTCCGCTTGGCATTTTCAGAGAACATCCAGTTATGCTAGTCTGAAACATGGTGAAATTAACATGTCTTAAAAGTCTCTTGATTTCCCCCCCCAAACCAGCTCCTCACTCCCCAGCTTTTCCTGTGACAGTACATGGCACCGTGATTAGAAACTGGGAATCATCCTGAATTCCTCACTTTCACTGCGAATCCATCTGCCAGTCCTGTCAGTTCTCCTGGCAAAATATATCTTGCATTTGTCCCCTCCTCTCCACGGCCACCATCTTTACCTCATCCAGGTCACTGTCTTTTTGTGCCTGGGCCACCACAGCAGCGTCCTTTCACTCTTGCCTGGTACCAACCCATTCGCCAAAAAGCTGCAAAACTGGCCATCTTAAAATGCAACTCAGAACCGAAGAAGACTTAAGAGATTGGCGATTGGCACCTCAAAGGCTTGGGGCAGCAAAGGTGACGGCGACTCTGAAGGACTGAGGGGACCCGGCGGCTAGCGGCGCACAGGGTTACAGCCAAGGGGGCCCGGGAAGCTGTCCTGCCCCGAAGGCTTGTGGTGCCAGAGCGCGTGGACAGTAAGTGCCATCCCTCTCCTGGGGGCGCCGATGCCAGGCATCATTGGGCATCATGCCCATCTACGTTCCAGACACTGCTGTGTCACTCCCTGGTTATAGGAACCCAGACGCAGCCCTGGAGCCCTGAGCCTGCAGTGAAAGGGGTGGGTGAATGACGCTATGGTTCCTTCCAGCTCTGTCCCTTGCTCAGTCCACGATCCAGGCACGGGGGCGGGGGGCTGGGTCTCACTGTGCTTCACACCAGGGCCGATCCTGGGAGCCAGAACACTTGTGAATTAATGTTTGATTTTATTGAGGCCCTAGTTGGCCTAATGCATACTTTTGAAGTAACAGTTTTTCTTTCTCCCTCTCTCCCTTTCCTTATCTACCCTCCTCTTCCCTCCTGGCAGATGGAGAAAAGAAGTTATTCTAGAAGGAGAGAGATCTTCAGGATTCATCTCTAGAGCTGGGCGTATAGGGGGTGAGTGCTGGGGATGTGGCACAGAGCATGAGCTTGGGCAGTGGACTGGGGTGGAGACAGGAATAATGTTGGAAGCTCTGTCTGTTTGCTTATTTGCGGGCGTTTGTGTGCGTGGTGGGGAGGAACCGGTTATGAAGGGCCTGAGAATGCAAGCTCGGGAGCTGACACGGAGCCCTGCAGAGGACAGGGTGATGATGATCTGGTTGGGGGTTAATTCTGAGCCCCTTCCTGACGTCATGCACCTTGTGCAAAGGGTGTGGGTGAGACAGGATTCTCAAATACTGTTTCTGGAAGCCCCTGTGTACATCCCTTGGGAAGGCAACATGGTAATTGAGGCCTAGGAACATGTTCATATTCTTTGTTGTACTTAGTTCACTTCTGGGACCATATCCTGAAGCCACAATTCTAAATCTAGACAGATTTTAGCAGAAAGACACTGGAGTGTTATTTATAATGGAAGGAAGAAGAAATAATCCTGGTTTACACATTTGCTTCCTTTTTTTCGTATTTTTCATAACAATGTAAATGTACGTCTGTGCATAACTTTTGGTCTGTGTTTGGATTGTTGTGCTGTTATTAAAATGCTGTTTACAAAGAATTTGGTAACATGGAGATACTATATTACATTACTTGGAAAATGAAACTATAATAATTATTATCACAACCTGTTTTTAAAGATTATGTAAGAAGACAAAAGACAAACAAACCCAAAAGCAATACAATGAAATATTAATAGCAATAGGAATATAAATAATTTATCTTCTTTATACCTATGCTCTCTTTCAAATTTATATAATGAAAATGTATTGCCTTTTAATGGAAGGTATAATAAATGCTTGCAAGCAAAGCTCCTAGAGCCTTAGAGAGATTTCCATCATTAGAATCAGGAAATACACAACCTCTTCGAAGATATCCCTAGATTCTAAGTCCCTTCTAATGTATTTAGCTCCTTTTGTTTCTAAACAACTTTACCAAATATTGAACTTTTAAAAGCGAATCAAAAAATTCAACTGTTATAATATCTTTCTATCACAGTTATTGTGTATCTTGAGTTATTCCTCATATTCTCTGATAGCAGTCTCAGGCTTATTCCAAGTGGTTCGAGAAGTTACCATACTATTCCTTTTATATGATTTGATAAAGATTTTCATTATATTTTACCCATGCTACACAGCACTCATAATCAACAAACTAGCGGTCATTCAAACCAGAATCCCTCAAATCCAAAGGCCACAGAGTGCGTTCGCAGGCAGTCTGCGTGTGTCCCCCAAAAGCGAGATGATGCAGAGGCCAGAGGAGGCCAGAGGAGACCTCTAGAGCCTGTGTTCCAGAGCAAGGACAGTGGCCTGCACTGTTGACAGAAACACAAAACACCAGGAGATTGACGCATCCTACTGACATTTCTTTTCCCAAAGGTAGCCGGGCTTTGGGCTTTGAGAATTGCAGAAAATTTGAAGTGTCTCGTATCTACTGTCACTGTTTTCTTGTCACACAGAAAAGGCTAGGCGGGGACTTCCCTGGTGGCGCAGTGGTTAAGAATCCACCTGCCAATGCAGGGGACACGGGTTCGAGCCCTGGTCCAGGAAGATCCCACATGCCGCAGAGCAACTAAGCCCATGCACCACAACTACTGAGCCCGCATGCCACAACTCCTGAAGCCCACGCGCCTAGAGCCCATGATCTGCAACAAGAGAAGCCACTGCAATGAGAAACCCGCGCACCGCAACAAACAGTAGCCCCTGCTCGCTGCAACTAGAGAAAGCCCATGCACAGCAACGAAGACCCAACACAGCCAAAAATAAATAAATTAATTAATTTAAAAAAAGAAAGAAAGAAAAGGCTAGGTGGCATTTTCTCCCGGCCTCGCCAGTGAGTTGTTGTGTAGGACCGTGGATAGAACATCTTATTCCTAAAGCTTCAGAGATTTCCCCGGGCTCAAGCTTTTGTCGGTTCTTAAACCAGCTCTTTCCATATTATTCACATTCCCCTCTTCGGAAGGGTTCTGCAAACACGCAGTGCTGTGCGGAGGAATGGATTTCACTGATTACAAAAGGGGATTTGTCCCCAGCCGCATTTTAGCAGCGCTGTGACACTGAGAAGGGCTGGGTGTAGTGTGTTTCCTTGCACGAATACTACACAGAACCACGAGATGGCTCTGTAGCTACAGCAAAGGGTTTTCTAGATCCCACCATGTCCTGAGGGCCCTGGTTACAGGATCTCCAGCTGTAGGCAGGCACTGGCCAGGCCTGTGTGTGGCGCTCTTGGTGGTAATGATAACTCTCCATCCTGGGGAAGGTCTAGATTCAGCAGCGCTTTTTTCTTTTTCTTTATGGTTTCTTCGTTTGTTACTAGGGGACTTTCACTTGTTAACCAACAGGATACCAACGCAATACAAAAGCACATCTGGAAACAGATATTTTGTACACAGCTGTTCTAGGCACCACCACTTTTTTTTTTTCTTACAGATTTCGTTTAAATGGAAAAAGAAGCTGTGCTTAAAACGAACAATTTCTGTCCTGTAAATCCCCAAGAAGACATTTCTCACTGCAATTTTCAAAATGTGTTGGTTTCTGCTATTAATAGGCAAGAAGCACAGGGTCCCTTGTGGCCTCATTCGGTTGGGAAGCACTTAATTCAAGGTCTCAAGGGCAAAGGCGATTGACGGGGGCTCAGGTCGCCCTCCACTTTCAGTGTGGAAAACAGTGTTTTCCTGAACGAACTAAGCACAGTGCGGTGGCGACGTTATCAGTCACGTTTAGTACGGGCGGTCCTTGGCAAAGATGACTTCCTCTCTCCCTGGCCGTGACTGTGAGGTGTAACCCACGTCCACGCGGTCCAGGAGCACTAGCAGAGCGTGATGTGTGGACCCAGAGGCCCGACTGAGGAGCTGCGCTGTCATCTCTCCAAGTGGGAGGCTCCAAGACGACCCAGCAGACCTTCCCCACCCCTTGCCCTGGCTCTACCTTCCAGCCTGGTCCTCAGAGCCCACTGACAGAGGCGCAGGCTGGGAGCATGTTAGAATCACACCAGGTGATTCTGACTACAGGTTTACAGTCTTGGGGGGGGCAGACAGTGATGTGCTTGAAAGCTCCAGCAACACCCAGACTCCATCCGTACTGACTCGGAAGCAACTTGATCCTGGAGACCAGTGACCCCCGCCATGCCTGGCGCTCGTGACCTTGGTCCTACTATTATCACCGTCATTTTATAGGTGAAGAACCAGGGACTCAGAGAGGTTAAGTAACTCTCCCAGGCCACACAGCAGAACAGCAGGGCTGGGATGTGGTCCAGGCCCTGCGCTGTGCTAGCCCCCTCCCTGCAGGGCTCTGTGCTCTCGCCCTCTGGAACCCTGGCTTGCCATCCAGTCTCAGCATCCTTCACCTCCACCTCTCCACCTGCTGTCTCTACTGACACTCACAGGGACCCCCAGACCACAGGGCCCGGGGGCAGGGTTAGAAGCCGCCTGCTCTCCAAGCGGTTTCTAAGGAACCCCCTCCACCCCAGTTCAAAGCTCTCTGCTCACAGCACGTGCCATGCAGTTGTCTTTCTCACCTCCCAACACCCCGCGTGCACCGAGGCTCCACACTCTGTGCCTATGGAAAGTCCCACATCACCTGAGCAAGCTCAGTTGGGAAGCGGGGGCGGGGCTGAAGAAGAAGGGATAAATTAGGAGGTTGGGATTAGCATATACACACTACTATATATATAAAATAGATAACCAACAAGGACCTACTGTACAGCACAGGGAACTATACTCAATATTTTGTAATAACCTATAATGGAAAAGACCCTGAAAAATAGTAGATATACACATATATGCATAACCAAATCACTTCGCTTTACACCTGAAACTAACACAACATTGTAAATCAACTAGACATCACTAAAAATTAAAAAAAAAGAAAGTCCCACATCAGCTGAGTGAGCTCAGTCTGCAATGACAGAGCCATGCCTCAGCATCCCTGTGCCCTGAACTCCAGTGACCTGAGTCTCAATTGCATATCAGTGTCATCCTGGACCTAATACCCAGGTGACTCCAGCTGGGAAGATCTTAAACTCCACTGTTCTTCTCAGGTCCCTTAAGCCAGTGGCTCTGAAACTTCAGGGGCCATCAGAATCTCCCAGAAGACGTGCTGAAACGCAGCTGGTAGGGCCCCACTTCCTGCCGTTTCCACTTCTATACCCGGGCTGCTGCACACACAGCATCACTCGGATTCGGCCCATTACCAGCGCAGAGTCTCCAGTCTCCGCTGGGTACTCAACGTTACTCAGCCGCCCTCTGATGGGTCCCCTGTCAGCTCTCTCCCAGTCCCTGCAACAGAACTTTCTTCTCCAGGCTCCTCAAGCCCTCTGCTCAGATGCCACCAGATCCTCTGAGCCTCAGTGGTCCTATCTGTCAAAGGGCGATGATAACTGTGCAGCAGGGGATGGTCCAAGGATTAGAGACAGTGGCGCAGTGCCAGATGTGGGAGGGACTCACCAACAGTCTGGTCATTGTCTGGCCATGGTGGGCATTGCCTATTCTCAGAAGATGGTCCCATCACCAACTGCATAAATAGCTAGGGACCCCTCAGTTTCCTGTTTGTCTACTTTCAAATTTTTATTATCTCCATTTTGTCATCTCTTCTTGTCATTCTTGCCCAGGTCTGTTAAATATGACACCTTATCCTTCCAGAAAAATTCAGACATTGGGAAGAGCCTCTCCACCTTCTCTGCTTCCTCACCTCCCACCCCCTCTTCAACTCCCATACTTCAACCCGCATCCTGCCTGCAGCCATCCAGCTGAAGCTGCTCCCACCAAGGCCACCGCTGGCCTCCTTGTAACTAAGTTTGGTGCTCCTTTTTCAGCCCTTATCTAACTTATCGAGTCTATAGCACTTGACACCATTGACCAAAGCCATCTGCTTGAAGTAGTCAACTCCATCATTTCCTTTTTGGGTTTTCTTTTTGAAAACTGCTTCCCTGACCCTTTGGAAGCCTCCTTTCCCTCTTGCTGCTCCTTGAGTGCTGGCGTCCCCTGGGGCGGCGTCTGTCCCCTCTGCCCCCCACTCTGCCTGCCTTTCCTTACTGGAGTGCAGCCTCTCCCGGTCCTGACAGGACCCTCCAATCTCTCCCTCCCAGAGGGCACTCCTGGGGGGCCAGGACCACAGATCCATCATGCCTGGGTGTCCCAGAGGCACCTCAACTAAGTCTGAAACTGACGTGCCATCTTTGGTCCCCACCTTCCCCGGCAGCCCCACAATCAAACCCAACAAGAGAGGAAACGCTTCGGCTCTGCCCCGTCGCTTACACCAACGTAGGGTGGTCCCCGAGGCACTTCCTCTCCAATCACCCCCACTGGAGCCTTTGTGTCCCGGGAGACAGGCCCCTGGGGTTCACCCAGAGGCCAGGCTCTTTCCACCTGCCCAACCTGGCCTTTACCACGCAGCCTAAAGACTCGGCTGCCAGCATGTCCTCTGTGAAGGTCCCCCAGGGCCCATCCTGGCTGGGGTGGGTGCCCCCTTACATGTTCCCCTAACACTAGGTGTACAGGGCTGGCATCTCACTAAAAGCGTGGTGTGTACACACTGTTTCGTCCTCTTTCCTTCCCACCCCACAGAGGCCCGGAGCCCCTTGAGCTCCTTGGGGTCCTGTATCCCAGCAACTGGCACAGAGCAGAGGACCAAGTTTGGTCTCACAAACAACCAGGCTCCACTCTAGGGGCCTGAGCCCAGGTGGGAGGATTGCATAGCCCTGGCTCTGCAGCTTAGCTGTGGGGTGACCTCAGTCTTCATGTGTGTATTCATAGAATGGGATGGTGGTTTTCCATGAGTTAGTGCTTGCCGAGTGATGGACTGGAGGCTGGCACTCAGGAAGCACTGTATGATCGGGTGTCATCTAGATTCTGAGAGTAGGAATCTGTTTATTGGGCCGTGCAGGGGAACAGGGAACTGGGCCGTGCATTGGGACAGGGCTCTTCTACAGGGAGCCCTTAGAGGGAGGGGGAGGGGAGAAGGAAGAGAAGGGGAGGGAGGAAGGACAAGGAGAGAGCAGTACAAAATGAACCCTGGGGAGATGGGTGGATAACATTTCTTTGTTTAACCATGAAAAGCAAAAACTCCCATTTTTTCTTCCCCGTGCTGCCCTGGGGCACGTGTGTGCATGTGCGTGCATGCCTGAGTGTGTATAAATGACACAGTTTGCACTCTGCACTTTTGACATCAGAAGTTTGGGCATGAGTCTGTAAAAGGATATAGCTTATTATTTAACTGCTTTATACCCTAATTCCTCATTAATAAATCAGGGATTACAATGCTGCATTTATAGACATTGCAAGAATTGTTATAGATTTTAAAGATTTTTCTCAACCTCTTTTTGAAAGGTGTTATGTAAGGATAGAGCATTAGAGTACTATTATCATGAGTCAAGCCTGTAAGCCTCAAACTCTGTACCTTGTTGAATTTTTAAAATACATTTTAATCCTTTTTCCCATTGGCTATCAACAATGCTGGGAGAACTCTAAAGTATAATGAATGATGATAAAAAATAAATGGAAACTGAGTCAATGATGATAAAAAATAAATGCAAACTGAGTCAAACATTGAAGCAATTGGTAAGAAGTCATTACATATGGCTCTGTTATAAAATGGATCAAAGATATGTGCAAATGAAGCAACTGACAAAGGATTAATCTCCAAAATTTACAAGCAGCTCATGCAGTTCAATATCAAAAAAACAAACAACACAATCCAAAAATGGGCAGAAGACCTAAATAGACATTTATCCAAAGAAGATATACAGATTGCCAACAGACACATGAAAGGATGCTCAACATCATTAATCATTAGAGAAATGCAAATCAAAACTACAATGAGATATCATCTCATACTGGTCAGAATGGCCATCATCAAAAAATCTAGAAACAATAAATGCTGGAGAGGATATGGAGAAAATGGAACCCTCTTGCACTGTTGGTGGGAATGTAAATTGATACAGCCACTATGGAGAACAGTATGGAGGTTCCTTAAAAAACTAAAAATAGAACTACCATACGACCCAGCAATCCCACTACTGGGCATATACCCTGAGAAAACCATAATTCAAAAAGAGTCATGTACCAGAATGTTCATTGCAGCTCTATTTACAATAGCCAGGACATGGAAGCAACCTAAGTGTCCATAAACAGATGAATGGATAAAGAAGATGTGGCACATATATACAATGGAATATTACTCAGCCATAAAAAGAAACGAAACTGAGTTATTTGTAGTGAGGTGGATGGACCTAAAGTCTGTCATACAGAGTGAAGTAAATCAGAAAGAGGAAAACAAATACCGTATGCTAACACATATATATGGAATCTAAAAAGAAAAAAAAATGGTCATGAAGAACCTAGGGGCAAGACAGGAATAAAGATGCAGACCTACTAGAGAATGGACTTGAGCATATGGGGAGGGGGAAGGGTAAGCCAGGACAAAGTGAGAGAGTGGCATGGACTTATATACACTACCAAACGTAAATAGATAGCTATTTTACTCTGGGAAGCAGCCACATAGCACAGGGAGATCAGTTCGGTGCTTTGTGGCCACCTAGAAGGGTGGGATAGGGAGGGTGGGAGGGAGGGAGATGCAAGAGGGAGGAGATATGGGAACATATGTATATGTATAACTGATTCACTTTGTTATACAGCAGAAACTAACACACCATTGTAAAGCAATTATATTCCAATAAAGATGTTAAAAAAGAAAAGATATGTGCAAGTTATTTCATATAGTGACCACTTCATGAATTATCTTTTCAGATTAAAAACACTCCCAAGTCCCTATAAGAGAAAAGAATCTGAAAAAGAATATATATATATGTGTAACTGAATCACTTTGCTGTACACCTGAAACTAACAACATTGTAAATCAACTATACTTCAATAAAAAATAAAACCACTCCAACAACAACAAAAGTAAAAAAATTTTTCTCTCTCTTAGATTTGCTTTCAATATACTGTCAGAGTCAAGGCGTGTAGTATGGAAATTACTGAGGCTACACTGGACTCACTTTCTTTTGCTTTAATAGGACAATTACATCAAGACACAACAAGTTCTACTACCTTCCACATGAGGCCAGACCACAGCATTCCATAAGGATGGCTGGTCTCATCCCACCTGGACAGGTAGGATGTAGGAAGCCAGATGGCTCACCACCACCGGAAACCACCCCTGAAGGTTTCTGAGATGAGACCGAGTCCTAAACTCTGTCTGTCCTTCTGTCAATCACTGATACTCACTAGAAGAATAACATGCTGTTTCTGACTCCTCTGCATTCGTGGCCCAGCAGGCGACAGTAATGCTTCTCTTGGCATCTTCTCCAGTCACAGTGCCATCCTTGCTGATACAGAAGGGAAGATGGAGAGTGGGAGTATATGGAGAAGAGTGACTTAAGTAATGGCACGAGGACGCAAGGAAATGAGAGGGAATTACACCGCAGGCCAGCGGGTGGGGTTGACCAGAGCCAACTGCTCTACCCGGGACTTGGCCCCCATGAGATGTGTCCCATGAGGGACATTGCGACATTCGGGGCTTTTCTATCATTAACAACGTTCATCAACCACGAACTTACTGCCTAAGCTTTTGGGTCAGTCCAGAGAGGCATTCACTATTTATCTATTTACTCATTCATTCCATCAATATTCCTGAGTACCACCTCCTAGGAATTACCTAACCAAAAAATAAAGTAAAATTCAAACTCATTGGTTGTTCCAGATAAATCCGGATATATTTGTTTTTCTTGGGGCCTTTGGGTTTTTTTTCCCTGCTATGGCTCTTGCCCTCAAAAGACTTAACCTGGTTTTCCAAGATGATGACAGTGGGATTGAAGATGCAAATAATCAAAACTGAGCTACCCTAGCTGACTAACTTGCGTATTTGAAGATATAATAGCACAGCCTCCAGTCTCTGATTAGTTTAATGAACTAGTCTTCTGATGACTCCTAAGGAAGCTGTATTCCTGAGTGCAAAGGATGGCCAGGTTATCATTACCTCCTGGGGGCTGGGTGCCCGCTGAGGAAGGCTGCGTCCAACTGGAGAATCCACCAATGGAGAAGAGGTCTAAATGGCCTGACACTGCTTTTGTCATCAAAGGCGCTAGAAAAAATTTAACACATAGTCTCATTATCAAAATAAGTGCCCCCCAATTTACCAGCTCACTCCTGCCCCACTCCCTCAACAGTGGAGAACTGGCATCCACCTCTTTCTTCCCTACTTATTCCACTGCTGACGTATATCGGTATGGCCATATTTGAACAAACTCACAGTACAAATATCATCTATCCTAAAAGGAAGGCCAATTTCCTAATTTTCTATAGAGAACTGTGTGGGTTTTGAATTGGTAAGAAAGTAATTTTTAATGTAAGACACCAAATGAGAAGACTTCCTGATACATCACAGCAGACCAGAACATACTACTTTGATAAGAGACATGAATGTCCCCTCCAAGAATCTTGAAATTAACTGGCAGCAGCCTTTGGAACCATGGTGGTTTATGTGTCCGGGAAGCTGCTTCAGACCAGCTGACATCGTGTCTGAGGAGGGGATGGGCTGAGCAGAGACCAAGTGTTTATAAAAGGGCACATTATCTATTTTTCCTGTTGATCAGTCAGAGGGTCAGGAGTGGCTGAGTTTCCTGGGACTTCAAAGGGCTCAGTGACTCACATGATCCCTCATCCTCCTGGTGGGAACACTCGGGCTGCCAGCCCTGGTCATGGGAATTATCCATGTGGTTCTTCAGATACAGGAAGACTTTTCAAGCTTGGCAAGTCCCAGAAGATGGCCTGGAGCCACTACAACAGCAGTGTTTTTCCTTCTGGGAAGAATGGGGTGTTTGGAAATCACTGTGCCCGGAGGCAGTCTTTCCTCTGTGTTGAGCGAGACCATCCCATGAGCTGGACGCGGAACCTCACACTTGACGTGTGTTTTCTCCCTCATCCCTCCCAACCAAGCTGAAACTGGTGTCGTTACCTAGATTAACAGATGAGGAAACTGAGGCTTTGGGAAGCTAAGCGTCCAAACCAGTGATGTGCTGGTAAACCAGCGCACAGAAACATACCGTGACGTAAGATAACGCGATGGGTCGTGTTTGTGGATTTCTGAGGTGTAATATTCCCTTTCTGGTTAGTTTCAAGGTAACAGCAGTTTACCACTGGTTCACCAAGTCCACGTGCTCCGCCAAGATGACAGAGTGGCCCCAGCGCAGCTTTGGCTGCTTAACGAAGGCACTTCTGAAAGATCCCTGGACCCCAGCACGCCATACTGCCCTCTGCGTAAATGGACGTGGGCTTGGTGAGGGCAAGACCAGTCTTTGGAGCAGTTTCTTACTGGATGTAGGAATGAAGGTTTTGTGATTCATTAATTTAGACAACAAACATTTACTCCGTTTCTACAGGTTTACCTGATCACCAAGGCCAACAGGATTTTATTTCCTGTGAAAGGATTCTGTCTCATGTAAGAGTGACAGATTTTATGGCCTCATGGAGGGACCCCCATGGCCAGCTGCCAAGCACAGGGGAACAGAGCAAACTCGCTAAGAAGCTGTGTCTCTGTACCCCGTACCTTTACCTCCTCCCATCCTGCCATCCATGTGTTATTTTCTGCCTCACCCTGTTCGTGTGTCTCCTGGTGTTGAGGGCTTAGCCCTCTTGCTGACCCCCAGTTCTGTGGCAGAACGCAGAGGATCCACCCTCTGAGCGCCCAGCTCAGCATCTGGCACAAAGGACAGGCCCAAAAAACAGTTATGGGTCCATCAATGTAAGTCCACAGACTCCCTTCAACGAGTGTACTTCCAGCTTTGATGGTGCCCAGAGAGGTTCTGTGCTGGTCTCAATTTTCCAGCTCGGAAGCATCACACACAGAAAAACCTCTATTTGTTGTAACTGGAGGCGGATCACAGCGTGCTGAGATAATCCTGGCTGAAGGAGAGCTTGGTTCAGGTGACCTGACCACTGTCCGCAAGTCCCATCCCATGCCCAGCCTGGTCCCGGGGCTCAAACGTCCTTCCCTGTAGGAACCACCCTGCAGAGCAGAGTCAGTCTCCAGACTGGAGTCAAAGTATTCCTCACGGCAAAAGCAGGAAGCAGTGTTCTGGAACTTGGAAGAAGCCTGGTACAATGAGGACCAAAAAGCTAGGGGGGAGAGCAGAGCTCTTCAGATTGTCTGCCAACTGTTACATCTAAGGGGCTTGCTGTCAAGGCGAAAGACCGCTGCTAAAGAACACAAGTGCCTGCAGCTGGTCTCCACAGAGATCATGGCAGGGGTCCTGCTCCTGGATCAGAAGACAGCCTGGGAAAAGGGACACGACCCTGACATTGACTCAAGTCTGATGCCCTCCAGTTTCTGCAGCAGAGCCTGGGTTGCATACTGTGGGGTTGATTTGTTTCCTGTCTCGTTTTGCACAGAATATCACATTCCTTCTCCTTCTCAGATGACGAGGCTGAACCCACTTAGTTCAGGTTTCAGCATCCAGAGAGGAGGCCACATGTGCGGAGCTGAGAGCACGGAAGACTCTCCAGGAGACATCATGATTTGGGGAGAGTCAGTCAAGCCCGTGTACCGAGTGGGCACCGCTGCCAGGTACAGGTGACAGCGCGTCCAGACAGAACAGGCCACAGGTGCGGTGATGACTGTTCTCTCCCTGGGATTTTATTTGGCCCCCAGCCCAGCGGACAGAAATAGGAGAAGGACGGTGTTAGGTCTGCCGGTCACACGGAGTCTCATGGGCATTTAGCAAAGAGAGTGGAGAGAGTGCTTTTGGTGGCTCTTTCTGAGGAAAGATTCAGGGCAAAGCATTTCTTTTCTCCTATTTGACTCATTTAATGACGCAAGCCCAGCCCGACCCCAGCAGAGAACCAGACTGGACAGGAAGACGTGTCATGTGTGGTACAAAGGAAAACATGGTGGCAATTCCAACATTTATCACAATTGTGACCCACCATCAAGCTCGGTACCCTGTCCCCTCCGCCAGGTGGCTGTCTGCTTCTGGAAGCTTCTGATCCTTTCCAGAGAACCCTCAGGCTGTCTGTCCAAGCTCCTGTCATCCCATCTTCCCTTCTGTCAGAGTTCGGATCTCACAGAGGAACACAGCGTCAGTGTCTTATTTCCGTCTATTTTATCCCCTCCCCTTTGGGCCGAAAAGAACAAGTTCGGTGAAGAACTCATTACCAGCAACTCCCACCATCTGGACTCACCTTAATCACATTAACGACAAGGCAGCCGGCTGCTGGGAGGCACGTCGTTTCTGAGAATAAATACCTCTGCTCCCTGATGTGGGCGTCCAGGCCTGAGGCTCTGCTCTCTGTGCCTGCGGCAGCCCAGGCCAGGAACTGTCCCCGTGCCCACTATGTGCACTCGGGGCAGATAACCGCCCTGTTCCTGGGAAGAGCCTTTTCCAGGGTGATGCTGAGAGCACGTGTGCTGGGAGGGACCATTTAGCCGCATCCCCACAGGGTCTCCACTCACCTGCTGCTCTATTTTACAGTCCACTTCCATCCTATTGCAATCGATAGACACATCAGCATGTTCTGCTCCGAGCAGGCACGTCGGCAATCCGGGAGGTGGGCTCCCTGAGGCCCTGCACGGTGCATTAGGCAGTGGGCCGGCAGGGTCGTCTCCGAGAGAACGCTCCATCTCATTAGCTTCTCCCGTACAGCAAAAGCATGGTCATCTAGGTTACAGCAATCAGGGCAGAATTGCTTGCAACTGTGATGGGAGATGCACTAGATTTCGGAGACTTTACACAATGCTGCTCTGTCAGCTGTAGAGTTTTAAAGCAGAGCTAATGCCGGAACGGGAGGCGGATTTATCCACCCCAGAGGTTTCCATCCTTGGTACCTTGCTGTGCCGGGGAAGCAGAGAAATGCTTGCAGGTGTCAGCGTTCGCTCTTCAACAACCTCAAGGAAGCTCCTCTCTTGGCTTCACCGCCAAACATAACTCGTTCCAAGAAAAAGCCGAAAATGTAGTTTGCTCTGCTCTGAATCCTAGTAGGGGCTTTAAAAGTCAAATAGGATTCGAGAGCTAAGAAATCTTTTTATCTGCAACGTTAACCAACTGAGCTTGAGACTAAGGCTGACATAGCCCTGGCGTCGGATGTGGTCGGACAGGGATAAACTGTTTTGAAGGCTGTTATTGATCCTACTCTTCATCTAATTTTCAGTGGATCATTTATTTTCTTACCCTAAAGAAAGCTAGGGAACCAAATGTGTAGATGACGGGCTTCCGTTAGCAATGTCTGCGAACACAGTGTTTGACTTCCATGAACAGTTCAGTTCAACACACTGAGAATCTGCTAACAGTCACTGCGCTGGGCCTGCAATTAGTCCTTGAAACCTCCCGGTTTATGGGCTGATGGGGGAAAGGGTTGCAGGCACTGAAACCCAGGATTTTAATATAATGAGAAATGGGATGGTGCTTTGCCCAGAGGGCTCTGTCAGCCCTTATCCTGGTCTGGGGACTAGAGAGAGCCGCTGGGTGAGACGAGTCAGTCCTAAGTCTGGCTGTTACCCATAAAGACTCCCGGTCACGGGCTGGGAAGGTTGTTTCTTGAATGCTTCTGGCCAGGCTGGCCTAGTGGCACCTCCTACCAGCGACAGATACTCAACACCTCCAAGTGCTTAGTCCTCTGGGTGGGATCAAGCATGCAGGCCTTGGGAACTGGCCTAGAACCAGCTGCCAGATCTAGGTCCTGGGGCTGGGTGAGAGGTTCTGGAGGATTCTACAAGGTAAGACTCTAGTACTACCTGTGGGAAAAGCCAACACGTCAAGATGGGGCACCCCTTTTGCTATAAGGGGCCTGTCTTCCTCCTGATTGGAGCTTCCCACCTCGGGGATACACGCGAACAGCCTAGAACCTGAAGGGCCCCGCGAACAACTTCAGAAGCAGCTGGCCTCTGAGCTCTTGGAAGGCAGGCAGGCCTGTGAGGGGGCTGCGTTGGGGGTGGGGGGTCCCAGCACCCTCTGGGCGAGGTGGCTGGAGGGGCATGCACTTCCTCACCCCTCCCGTCCAGGGGCCAGGTGTGGCTTCCTTCTGCCTTCTCTGGGGGGTGGGTTTCCTTCAGAGACAGCTCCTGGGATGTAGGCCTCACCCCGGAAGCCCCAAGGAAGGGCCTGGGTGGAGAAGTGGCAACACCTGGGTTCCAGACGGGCCTCACTGCACGGGGCTGCCGAGCACAGCTGAACTGTCCAGGAGTGGCCAGAACCCCAGAGGCCCGCTTTCTGCTTGTTCCTCTCTCTGTCTCCGAATCCAACTGACCAATGATGTCCTCCTTGCTCCCCGCATGACTTCCCAGGTTTGCCTGGGTGGCGGCCCCTCCCCTGGCAGGCACGGGCTTCAGGGAAAGCCAGATACTCGACCTCAGGGTCAGCCAGTGCCTCTTGCCTGGGACTGGCCAGAACCCGGCCACAGACGTTGGCTCAGGAATGGCCCACGAGACTCCAGGGGAGTTTTCTGGGGCACCTGAGGGGGGATGAGCCCCAGGAAGGATGCTCATGCTCCGTGGGGACGGGGCACAGGGACTGAGTCCTGAACCTCCCCCAGCATCGCCCAGCACACGGGGACCAGTGAGGCTGCATAGGAGGGCCTGTCACCCAACCAAACTTGGGTCCTTGTGCTGTGCGCACAGTAAAGCCAATCTACTGACACCGTGAAGGGTTGTGGTGAAGGAAGATACAGCATTTCTTGCAAGGCACCCAACCAAGCAAAAAGTCAAGCAAGAAGAGGCAGCTCGTTTGGGTCAAAAGAGCCAAACTCCCTGCCGGCTTTCAGGGAAGGGTTTTTAAAGGCAAGGTGAGGGCAAGGGTCATGGGGTGCGTGATTAGCCCCTGGACATCCCTCTGATTCGTGGGTGGTGAGGTAACAGGCTGGTGTTTCAGGAGTTAACACCGTCAACCTGGTTCCAACTGGTCTGGGGTCTATGTGCTTGTGGTCAGCATGCAGTTAACTTCTTCTACTGGGTGAGGGTTTAGTATCTGCAAACCAACTCAAGGATATGGCTCAGGATGTTATCTACAGCCCTTGAGGAGGAACTAAAGGTCCTTGACTTTGTTTTATGGCTCAACTATTGTTGTTTTGTCTTGCTTGACTGTTTTCTTTTGATTCTGCATTTTCTCACTTCTCTGGTTAAATCTGCTTTTTGGAATTTGCGGAAGGCCTAGGAGGCTAAAGCTTTTCTACAAACAAGGGGCAGGGGACACGGGGTGGTTTGTCATCAGGAAGGTCCTGCGGGGTCCTGTTTGGTTTCAGGCAGAACCAGGAGAACCCCACAGGGTGGAGGGGAGCCAGAGCTGGGACCAGCTGCACTTTCCCTCACGTGGGCCAAAAATCCCAGTTGTTTAAGCTGATTTGAGTGGGCTTTTTGTTCCCTGTCCCCGAAAGTCATCTTTTTCTCACTGAGCCTGCAGGAGCATCCTTTAAGGTGGCGCCATCCTGACTCACCTGAACCAGCCTGGCGTCCCTGTGTGCCCTCCAGACGCGGCCGGAGGGAGATGGTAGCACCACAACCACCCTGCCCCTCTTCCCCCGCCCCGCTTTCCACAGTTGCCACTGTCCCCCCACGAGAGCACAGCTTCCCCCCAGGCACGCTCATGGTGAATGCAGGCTGCATGTTCATCCACTGCTCTTTCTGGGATCCCCTCCCTGCTCCACCATTTGCGGCATGGACCATCCCTCCCTGCTTCCACTGGCCTGAGAGTGTCACCCGGACTAGGGACTCAGCACTAACACCGGGAAAGGCCCTGGCTAATCGGGTCGAGTTGGTCACCCTGTCTCTCTACCCCTTGGACTCCTGCCACGAAGCCGACTCAGATGTCCCCACTCCCATGCAGCGTAGACAGAGCCTGACCAAACTTTCAAATGCACATCATTCTGATGCCCAAAGCTGTGCTCTTTCTACGGTATCCTGTGCGTCCTAATAACTGCCTGGCCAGCTATGAGAGCAGCAAGAATGAAAGAGATGCTCGCAGTAAAGTTATGTTTAGCCTATACATTAGAAGGTATTCGAAACTCCCTATCCGTAGACTTAATTGCGGTTTTGTTCAAGATGTGGATATGATTTTTTACCATGTTGTGCAGCTTATCCGTTTTCTGTTGTGCTAAGGAAAAATGCATCACATTAAAACTAGTAAGAGACCAGCCTGGATGTTTCTGCAGTTTATATACAGATACCTCTGTGGTTGGATTGGTAGCAGTTCCTACACACCCCCAATAAGCAGAATGGTCACATCATATTAGCAAATGTCCTCTGGCCTGCCCCAATGTGGTGCTGGTGTGGGAGACTGATGTCTGGGATACAGGTCTACTAAAAAGTGCCTAAGCTCTTGGCCAAGAAAATATGAGAACATAAATCACATGTTGCTTTACATAGAAATTACATGTTAAAAATTTAATAACCACACAACCTTCCTTCCTTCTTCCGTTTTGTGGTGAGGACAACATCCCTGCCTCTTAGCCAGCAGCTGCCTACCCCGGGAGGGACTGGAGATTTGTTTGTCAGGGGTCCCCCCAAAGTGATATAAAAATAGTAAAGGCCGTCAATAGTGATTGATTAATTTCAGTAACATAAATAATGGTTGTAATTGCAACTGAAAGAGAAACGCTTTCCTCTTTGATTAATCTGACCCTCTGGGCTACCATGAACACGAGTGTATTAGAATGCTAATCAGGAAATCCTGCAGAGACACAGATGCCCCTCGGCATCTGCTGGTCTCCCGGGCACTGCCCACTGTTCTCCACTCTGACCCTTTTATCTTTCGCACTGTAACCCAGAATGTCCCTCCTTCAAACAGGAAACATCACACTTCATCTTCAAAGCCCGCTCCTCTCGGGGAGCTGTTACCATCGGGAAAATGTTCTGGTTGGGACTTTGAATGTTGCCCTGAGTGATTTTAAAGCTCTGTGTGACCGTCAGCAGCTGCGTGAGTTGGCCAAGTGGCTGGATCGTTATCCCCACTTTACAGATTGCTGGGTAGGGACACCGAGAGGTTAAGTGACATCTCCAAGCAGCCAGCAGGCGGGAGGAATAACAGAGCAAGTGTGTCCCTCCACCCCACCATTCCAGCTGGGCCTCTCCAGTCACCCACTGGGAGCCTCCCAAGCCACCTCCCCTGCTATTCCTTCCTCCGGGTCATCCCCAGGGCTCCAGGCCGCTCACTGCCCCCTCTCGCCCTGTCAAAACTAGGCTACAGAACATAAATCACATGTTGCTTTACATAGAAATTACATGTTAAAAATTTAATAACCACACAACCACTGCTGGGATCCGCTCTCTGGATCTCTGCAGGTTCCTTTTTCTATTACAAAGGGCAGGTCCCAAGGTCTGGGACAGCATCCAGGGAACTGACCCAGGAGGCCAGCCAGTTCTCACTGCTTGTGGTCCTGCTAAGAAACACGGCCACTCTGTCCCCGCTCCCTGTCAAAGCTGGGCCAAACGGCAGAGTCATAACAGAGAAAGGAAAGCAGAACTGTGTGTGGAGACCTGATCCCTGGGGACCCGACACCCCCTGTCTCCCAGCTCCCTCCTGAAGCCTGTCTTCCGGGCTCAGAGCTCCCCTTCCCGGGGAGGACGGTGTTACTCTGACCCCCGCTGGGTGCAATTTTAAAGGAGTACAATTTCGTTTTTTGGCAAACACCTCCATAAATGTAATCTTTTATTATTCTTTTTTTTAAATTGAGGTATAATTGGCATATAACATTATATTTGTTTTAGGTGAAAAGGAGTCCAAGTCTTAAGCTGAAGGAATACATCTCCCAATGAGAACATTCTGGACCTCACAGGGGAGGGAGTCATGGAAAAGAAAAGGCTGGGGCCTCTGAAGGGCAGACTGGCTGCTGTGGGCTGGTGGACAGGCGGGACCTGGGGGCACTTGGGGAGCCTCCGGCCTTCCCGGCACCCCTGAAACCACTCACCCAAACAGACACTGATCTCCCCTTTACCCAGACCATTTTCATTACATTTCTTTAGCAGTGATGTGTCAATGTCTAAGCACTTATTTTTTCTTTCTCTCAACAAACGGTCACTATAAATGTACTTTTCATGATTTGTTCAAAATTTATCAGCTTATATGTGCTGGATTCCAGAGGGTCTGATAAAGCTTACTGGAGCTCTCACAGGTATGTGCAGTTTTTATGAAAAAAGGTGGACTTTGGCAGAGTCTTAACCAGGAGACAGGTGATAGGTGGTGCCTGTTCTCTAAACTCCCAGTGAGAGTCTTTTCTATGATTCAGTGATGGAGAGAGAAGACGTTCCCATCTGTGCCTTGAACTTTCGGCCTAAATGGAACCAGTCTTTGTTTGTTTGTTTTTTAACCGGAAATTCCTGACACTCCCGCTGGTCTCCCTCCTTCTCAGGCTGCCTCTGCTTTTCTGCATCCCGTTCACGCCTTTTCTCTCTCTCTTTTTTTTTTTTAACATCTTTATTGGGGTATAATTGCTTTACAATGGTGTGTTAGTTTCTGCTTTATAACAAAGTGAATCAGTTATACATATACATATGTTTCCATATCTCTTCCCTCTTGCGGCTCCCTCCCTCCCACCCTCCCTATCCCACCCCTCCAGGAGGTCACAAAGCACTGAGCTGATCTCCCTGTGCTATGCGGCTGCTTCTCACTAGCTATCTATCTTACGTTTGGTAGTGTATATATGTCCATGCCACTCTCTTGCTTTGTCACAGCTCACCCTTCCCCCCCCCATATCCTCAAGTCTGTTCTCTAGTAGGTCTGTGTCTTTATTCCTGTCTTACCCCTGGTTCTTCATGACATTTTTTTTTCTTAAATTTCATATATATGTGTAAGCATACGGTATTTGTCTTTCTCTTTCTGACTTACTTCACTCTGTATGACAGACTCTAGGTCTATCCACCTCATTACAAATAGCTCAATTTTGTTTCTTTTCATGGCTGAGTAATATTCCATTGTATATATGTGCCACATCTTCTTTATCCATTCATCCGATGATGGACACTTAGGCTGTTTCCATCTCCGGGCTATTGTAAATAGAGCTGCAATGAACATTTTGGTACATGACTCTTTTTGAATTATGGTTTTCTCAGGGTATATACCCAGTAGTGGGATTGCTGGGTCGTATGGTAGTTCTATTTGTAGTTCCTTAAGGAACCTCCATACTGTCCTCCATAGTGGCTGTACCAGTTCACATTCCCACCAGCAGTGCAAGAGTGTTCCCTTTTCTCCACACCCTCTGCAGCACTTATTGTTTCTAGATTTTTTGATGATGGCCATTCTGACTGGTGTGAGATGATATCTCATTGTAGTTTTGATTTGCACTTCTCTACTGATTAATGATGTTGAGCATTCTTTCATGTGTTTGTTGGCAGTCTGTATATCTTCTTTGGAGAAATGTCTGTTTAGGTCTTCTGCCCATTTTTGGATTGGGTTGTTTGTTTTTTTGTTATTGAGCTGCATAAGCTGCTTGTAAATTTTGGAAATTAATCGTTTGTCAGTTGCTTCATTTGCAAATATTTTCTCCCATTCTGAGGGTTGTCTTTTGGTCTTGTTTATGGTTTCCTTTGCTGTGCAAAAGCTTTGAAGTTTCATTGTCCCATTTGTTTATTTTTGTTTTTATTTCCATTTCTCTAGGAGGTGGGTCAAAAAGGATCTTGCTGTGATTTATGTCCTAGAGTGTTCTGCCTATGTTTTCCTCTAAGAGTTTGATATTTCTGGCCTTACATTTAGGTCTTTAATCCATTTTGAGCTTATTTTTTGTGTATGGTGTTAGGGAGTGATCTAATCTCATACTTTTACATGTACCTGTCCAGTTTTCCCAGCACCACTTATTGAAGAGGCTGTCCTTTCTCCACTGTACATTCCTGCCTCCTTTATCAAAGATAAGGTGACCATATGTGCGTGGGTTTATCTCTGGGCTTTCTATCCTGTTCCATTGATCTATCTTTCTGTTTTTGTGCCAGTACCATACTGTCTTGATTACTGTAGCTTTGTAGTATAGTCTGAAGTCAGGGAGCCTGATTCCTCCAGCTCCATTTTTCGTTCTCAAGATTGCTTTGGCTATTCGTGGTCTTTTGTGTTTCCATACAAATTGTGAAATTTTTTGTTCTAGTTCTGTGAAAAATGCCAGTGGTAGTTTGATAGGGATTGCATTGAATCTGTAGATTGCTTTGGGTAGTAGAGTCATTTTCACAATGTTGATTCTTCCAATGCCTTTTCTCTCTTGATTTCTCCCTGCGGGGACTGTTCTCTTCCGTGTCACTCTTAACTGATCACAACAGAGATAAGAAATTCATGAAAACTTTTTGCTTTCTTTATTTTACATATTTTTCTTAAGTTACACAAGATGAATGGACTGTTTATATTCCTCTTTCTGTCTCAAAAAACAAAGCCCAACACCTCCATAAGGTAACATCGTCGGTATGAGTGGCCCCTGTGGGGTCTTTGCCCACTGTGAGGCAGTAGCTTTTTAGAATCAGCTCTTCCACTTGACAGGAACACTTGTAAGTACATCCCACAGGGAGTTCAAAGGCTTGAGATTTCCTCAACAACACTATCTCCAAAAGGAACGGAGTTGATGATACAGCAAAGACGAGCAATTTTAGAAATCTTCATTCTGATGCTCGAGGGCCATCGGAGGAGTTTGGACCACCGTTCAAGGACTAGGGCAGAATGGAGCTATCACTGTCACGAGAAGTCACCCATTGATTGCTTCCTTTCCCAATAAGCCAGGTTCTAGACGGCACTGTAGGGAACTTACTTTCACAAGAACTGACTCCACCTGGCCAAACTAGACAAAAATCACCCTCCCGACCACGCTCACGCACACTCATGCACTCTGCCGTAAAAGTTCTCAAAATCTAAACAGCTCATTGTGTCTCTACCTTCATAGAGACCATCCCCAGAGCCTGTGCCCCACCAGGCACTCGTGCTCAGGTCTGAGGGTGCGGGATCAAAACCTGCTGTGTCATCACCTTTGGAGAATGACAGCTTATATGGTGACCCTGAAATGAGTAATTTGCATGGGAGAGTTTTCAAAGGCTAAAGTTATATTCGGAGATTTGTATCTAGTATTTCTACTGGTAAACAAAAACTTAAAAAATAGATATGGCTGTGCAAATGTGTTCAATATGACCTAGGGGACAAATAGATTCTTCTCAAAAGCAAAATCAAAGAAAGAACACTAATTGGGTAATTCTATACCTTGTATAAAGAGGTAGAATTTAAAGTATGTCAGAACGTGTAATCCACCTTAAAGTCATTTGAAATGATTTTCTTTCAAGAGGTGACAACCATGATTTGCCGCGTCCAATGGGCAGAATGGCCACCCTCATCATTTCCAGCAGTTAGCACCATTTTCCCTGTTATAACAATGCAGAGAGAGTGCCGTACATCTCTGCTGCACCGACTGAATTCTCACTAAACTACAGCGAAATGCCTATAGCATTGACGTGATTATTTTTTTGTTACCATCAAGCTCACAAAAGACAATTTTTCAAGATCACAATTATCTATGCCTTAGATTCCATGTGTCAAATTGCAGTAATTTCTTAGCAGAATGGAAAATAGTCACTGCTCAAAAATAACATCGGAGTGGTTGTTTTTTCCCCTTTCTGAGCAATCACTAAACTTCAAATAGCCACTGGTGAATAGCCTTCCTCCCCATCTTCCTGTCAGATTAAAAAACCACAAAAAACAAACCTTCAACTAGCAGGAAATATGACAACTGCATTTAAATTCAAGCCAACAGAAAAATCTAGATTGTATATTTTATTCTGCGCAGGGCTAAGGAACATATCTTAGCAAATAAATGTCCCCTATAAACGGGGTATTTTTTTCTTTCTTCTCTCTTAGTCTATCTTCTTGGCAAAGGAGATTTCTTCCCTAAAGTTACGGTATATTAGGGACTTCCCTGGTGGCGCAGTGGTTAAGAATCCATCTGCCAGTGCAGGGGACACGGGTTGGAGCCCTGGACCGGGAAGATCTCACATGCCGCGGAGCAACTAAGCCCGTGAGCCACAACTACTGAGTCTGAACTAAGCCCGTGAGCCACAACTACTGAGTCTGAGCTCTAGAGCCCGCGAGCCACAATTACTGAACCCATGGGCCACAATTACTGAAGCCCGTGCGCCTAGAGCCCGTACTCCACAACAAGAGAAGCCACTGCAATGAGAAGCCCGTGCACCACAACGAAGAGTAGCCCCCACTTGCTGTAACTAGAGGAAGCCCACACGCAGCAATGAAGACCCAACGCAGCCAAAAACAAACAAACAAACAAAAGCCACAACTATATTAAAAATAAATAAATAAATCAGAGGGGTTTTTCCCTCCTTAAAAAAAATAAAGTTACGGTATATTAAAAAGAAACAGGGACAGGATGTTTTTCAAAGGAAATCATTCTAGTGAAATGACACAATTCTGTATAGCACAGCACTGCTTTCAAGTTACTAGAATATAAAAATTCCCTCTCTCACTCCAAGTTCTGAAATCCTACAACCAAGAATCTTAAGCAATCCCATATTCCTTCCAGCAACTGATGGGTTACGTTTCTAGCTGCTCCCAGAATTCCTTGTTGCAGCCATGTACCATCCCCCCTAACCGGAATGTTTTCCACTGGTCACCCTCACCAGTCTAGGTGAGGATTCCGATTTAAGGAATTGCTGTAAGAACTCCATGGTGACTGAGATGATTTTCTCTTGAGGGGCATGGTCAGCACCACGAGGAAGTGAGCCTAGGGCAGATGCTGTCCCTGTGGGCAGGTCATCACGGCGTGAGCATGTAGGGAGACTGGGAAGTGGCTCCGCTGGTCCCAGAGGGAGGAGTGCCTTGGTCACCCAGAGAGTGGGGGCAGGACCTCAGCTGATCACGCAGGTCTCTGGGAGTCTTGTCTACATCAGAGGGTCCCAAACTCTAGCGTGCAGAAAATCACCCAGGACCTTGTGAAAACACGGCAGTAATTCTGCAGGTCTGGTAATTTGCATTTCCGGCCGGCTCCCGGGTGATGCTGGTGTTGCTGGCTCTTGGACCCTCTTGGGAGAGCAAGGGGCCAGAGAGGTGAGGGCTGCTGTGTGGGCCGCAGACGACGGATCACCTGGGAGCTTGTGAGAGACGCAGATTTCCGAGCGCTGCCCAGACCGAGGGGGCTGGAACCTCTGGGTGTGGGCCCAGCTCTCCGTGTCTAACAGCCTGTCAGGGGGAGTCTCATGCGTGCTGGAGTCTGAGGAACTGCCCTGGAGCCACGTCACCCAGAGGAGGGGGGGTCCTAGGACGGGCAGCCTCTCTGTCACCTAGAAGCTTAATAGAAATGCAGAGCCTCAGGCTCCACCCCAGACACCCTGAATCAGTCTGCATGTTAACAAGCTCCCCTGGTGATTGGTCTGCTCCTGAGGTCTGCTTCAGAAAAGCACCGACAGCCCTGAGTTTAGGGTGGGGACTCACTTAAGCTTGAGATGTGGCTGTGTGCTGTGTGTCTCAGCCCGCCTGCAGCCTTGACCCCATGTCAGCCGAGATGGCCTCCTGCCAGCACCAGCACTGTTTAGAACTGAGCCTCCCTGCCGGGCAACACCAGACCCAAGAAGGTCACCTGCACGCTTGGCCACACGTCTCACCCACCACAGCCCTGTCAGCACTGGCATCCAGCTAACCAGGCCACCAGACCACCATGCTACCAGGCCACCTGACCACAGACCACTAGACACCAAGCCACCAGGCCACCAGAACACCAGACCACCAAGCTACCAGGCCACCCGACCACAGGCCACTAGACACCAAGCCACCAGACCACAAAGCTACCAGGCCACCAGACCACAGGCCACTAGATATCAAGCCACCAGAACACCAGACCACCAAGCCACCAGACCACCAAGCCACTAGGCCACAAAACCACCAGGACTTTCACTTGATTTTTTTTTTTTGCGGTACGCGGTCCTCTCACTGCTGTGGCCTCTCCCGTTGCGGAGCACAGGCTCTGGACGCGCAGGCTCAGCGGCCATGGCTCACGGGCCCAGCCGCTCCGCGGCATGTGGGATCTTCCCGGACCGGGGCACGAACCCGTGTCCCCTGCATCGGCAGGCGGACTCTCAACCACTGCGCCACCAGGGAAGTCCTTTCACTTGATTTTTAAAAAAATTTTAATTAGAAGAGTTATACATGTCTATTGTGGGAAGTATAAAGTGAAAAGAAAAGAAAGTCCTCCGCATTCTCATAACTCAGAGAGAACCATTACATTTTGGTATATTTTCTTCTGGTCTTTTTTCCTATGCATTATTAGAGTTCCACTTTTTTCACTTAATATTGTTTTAGGTCTTAAAAGTGCCCGAAAAACATAATTTTAATGCCGATACTCTATTGAAATAACAAAAATTAATAATTTTGTCTAACATTTTTGTACTAATGTTAGACATTTGGGTCACTTAACTTTTTTCTATATGTGCAAAGAAGATCTTCATATTTATTTCTTATTTCCTTTGGATGGAGTCCTAAAAGTATAATTACAGTAATTACTGAGCTACATTGTTTAAACATCTGTAAGGCTTTTGTTGTCTATTGCCACTTTGCTTTACAGAAGGTTCTGAACAATTGAAACCCTCATAGATCAGGGCGCCCCTCTCGCCGCGCCCTCACCAGCTTTGAGTACTACTGTTTGTGGTATTTTTACTGCTATTTGCTGATGTGATGAAACGCACTCTGCCCTGTTCTTTCCTATTCTCTGCAGTGGTGAACTAGCCCCTTGTTGCAGACTGAGGCTTGGTGGAGCCTGCTCACCAGGGTGGCTTTACTTTCTCCCTGCGTCTGCCCTTGAACCTTCCTGTGCTCTGGGTGGCCAGCGGCCTTCTTCTCCGGGGTCTCCTCAACCTTCCAGAGCACGCCCGTGGGCAGGGACTGTCAGCCCCAGGCCGGCCGAGCCAGGCCCACACCTACTGCTTCCCTGGCTGGGCTCAGACCTGTGCTCCCAGGCGATGCTGCTGTCCGCAGCCCACACAGCAGCCCTCACCTCTCTGGCCCCTTGCGCCCCCAAGAGGGTCCAAGAGCCAGCAGCACCATCATTAGCTGGGATCTGGCCAGAGATGCAAATTACCAGACCCCCGGAAGTGTAAGTGACGCGTATGGCAAATTAGAAGGTGTCTTTCCTCCCCACAGCAGGGTGTGGCAGGCTTGGTGATCCACTCCCACTTACCTGCCCACCAGGTGTCAGCCGGCACCACTCAAGGCAGCCCGGAGGGTTAAGCTCTGAGGGTTCTTCCGGAAACCTCCTCACTAGATCTGAGAAAGGAAGGTACCTTCTGTCTCTCCATCACCAGCAAGGTCTCTGTAGGATTCCTTTCCTCTAAACTTACACGGCACCAACTCTCACCCCGCTGTGGGTACTGAGCTAAGCGCCGCATGACCACAGATTTTCCTCATTTCACCTAAAGCTGGGCCCTCCAGCCGATGCTGCCTCTCTCCCCCACCCCCTTCCTCCTCTCAGCTGTTGCTTGTGGCCTTGGAGCTGGACCAGCCCACATCTCGCGGGAAAGAAGCTGCCGACATCGCGAGAGCTGTGCAGGTGTCTACTTTGAGCCCGGGGAAGGAGGACGACGAGGGTGGGGTCCGGGTGCTGGCTTAGGGAGAAGACCAGCTGCAGAAGAGAATCTACCTGCCTTGGAGTAACAACTGGAGAAGTGGAGAAGCCGTGGGCCATCAGGTCTAAACGACCATCACCTGGAAGAGGAACTCAGTGGCAGCTTCTTCCTGGTGGTAAAGATCGTTAGAAAGAAGCAGAAGGTGACAGTCAGTGGTCCGCACCCTGCTGCTGTCATCCCGAAATGTGAAAGGCGTGCTTCTGAGACCCCGACAAGGGTCTAAGAGTGGTGATGTCTATTCTACTGCCACGGGTAGCTAAAAACGGTACAGAAAATTGTTAGGGTTATGCTTTTGTTCTGTCATTTAGTTTCTAAATGAATCTCCATGCTGTTTATAATCATCACCAGAAGTACTACCCTTTCAGCAGTAACCTCCTTCGTCTTCGGTGTAAATCCCCGGGGAGGGGGTGTGGGACTCCAGTGTGGGAGGAATGGCCGGGGGGGGGAGATGCTTCCTGGGGGAACAGAGTACCACCCCCTCCAAGCCCCGTGGGGGTGTGTGCTCTGTTTCAGCTTTCTCCCCAAATGACATCAGGCTTTTATGTTGCTGGTCAAATCAGAAGGCTGTGTAGTGGGCGTCTCTCCAGAAATTTCCTTTACCCCAGACACAAGCAGCTCACTCAAACCCCAGTCCACAGAACATACCCAGGGCCATTCCCACTCATGGACAGATTCTAAAACGACACCAAACAAAGAAACTCTTAATGGAAGCAGGTACAGGGGTTGGGTTGCTTGTTTTGGCCACTGCATGCAAATTTCTTTCTTTATAGGAAGCGGCCCTCAATCAAATAAGTATTTAAATCAACTAATTAAAAGAGAATTTCAAGCCCTCTTAGTGGCTGAGTCATATCACAACAGGACTCTGTAGGGGGTGGATTTCCTCCATAAACCAGCATCCAGGGTAAAGGAATCAACATTCTGAGTGATCACTATTTTTATCCAAAGGAGTTTTCCTTGTAGTTATGTTTTTTTTTTCAAATTTCTCCACACAGTCCAGAGAGCTGTGTCTAATTTATGTTTTGTATAGTACCAGGTTTATGCTTGACAATGATAATTCTTTGGAATCACTGTATAATTCTCTCTCACCAGAGTGACACAGTATAACACAGAATCTTAGAACACAGTAGCATAAGCAAATGTAAAAGATTTGGAGAGTACTAGGTCACTAATGCCAGCACCACTGAAAGGTGTTCTGCACAGAGGTGCAGAAGTTCTGCACAGAGGTGTTGAGGTAACATTTTATGAAACGCAGAAAAACATGGTAGGAAGGCCAGGCTCATTCCCGTTCCCGTCCTGAGGGGTGAGCCCGAATCCATCCACACCAGGGTAAGTCCAGAGACTTCTGATCTGCAGAAGCCATGTGAATGGGGAGAGAGAACGGAAAGTAGGGGATGAACCCTAACAGTGCAGCCCTCCACAGTGGCAGCAGCTACAATTCTGCTGCAGTGCGTGGGGTGGGGGAGACGTGACAAGGTTCACCTGTGACAGAGAGGACCAGCCCAACTTCCCAGGAGACATGCGGCTGAATGTCACCTGTGCCATACAAAAGTCTCCACTGCAGAAAGACCCAAGGAACCGGGTGACTAGACATCCCGGAGGCAAATGACCACATCAGAGGTCATGTGCATTTTCATTTTGGCCAGATTTCATTCCAAGTCCCAGAGGCCTTACACACAATGTCTCTGGATTGTCCAGACACCGACAGAAGGTCTGAAGCATCGTGTCACTCTGGAACCCTGGAGTAGGGAAGGGTATCTTTTTCATCCCTAGGACACATCATTCCCAGAGAGGGAATCAGCGATCTGGGGGTGTTATTTACCCTCTAATGTAATTCCTCTGCAGTCGATTATTCTGTTGTAAATCACTCTGGATGTTATCATGAGATTCCTCTTTTTGACTTAAATTTTGCTTTCTTGAAAGCTCTATTCCTTGGCGCTACTGAGTCAGCCCAAAATGTTGGTCTACTTTGTCCTGTTTTCAACTGTTTTCAGAATCTTTGAGGACAACCATAGAGTTTAAATACTTTCATTTTCAAGCTTACCACATGGAGTTTTCCCAACTTTTCTTCCTACAGCCTGGGTTCTATATGTGCTTTGCAATCAGACAGTCCTGAGTTCGAAGACTTTGGGCAAACTACCAAGTCTCTCTGAGCCCAAGTTTTCTGTTTTTTAAAACGGGGTTAATGCTGTATTGATTATTTTTTGTTGCATAACGTCATGGGTGAAAAAGCATTTGTTTAAGCTCGTGATTCTGCTGGGTGGTTCTTCTTGTTTAGACTGAGTTGGCCAATCTCTGCTGGGCTTGCACGTGTGTGTGAGGTCAGTTGGCAGGCTGGCTGGTCCAAGGTGGCCTCGTTCATATCTGGCAGTCGGACATGACGGGGTGACTGGGCTACATGTCTCTCAGGATGGCCTGGGCTTGTTCACTTGGTGATGATGTTTCAAGAAGCCCCAGTGCGCACACCTTTCCAAGTCTCTGCCTGCATCCCATCTGCTCACATTCACCGAAGTAAGACCCATGGTCAGCCAGCCCCCAGGGGTGGGGAACTGGACCCTGCTTCTTTATTGGAAGGCTGGAGAATTGTGGGTGTCTACAATCTGTCCCAAATGTCAACCACATAGTGATGGCAGGGGGATTAAATGAGAGAAAGAATGCAGAGGGTGGGACACGGAGCTTGGCACATGGTAAGCATGCAGTACATCTTGGTCTTCCTCACCCATGACACTTCATTACCAGCTCAGCAGGGAGGGCCCTGAAGACCCCATCTCCACAGAACCTACCTGTCAGGGATGGTGATGGGATTAATTAGATTTAAAAATTGCCAGGTCTATTAGTTCTTTAGAGATACGCAGGATGTAAATTTAAGGTGTCATTACACAATTATGGCTTTCCCATCCCAGCTGGGGCTGCAAAATCAAGATAATCAAATACTATAGGCCTTCTGTCCTATCCTTGTGATTGGAGTACCGGAAAGTAAATTTAAATGGAGAGACAGAAAAGTGAGATGGCTTCTTTCCTACCAACTGTATCAGTTGAGAATTCAGGTCTACATTTTGAGACCAGTGTATCTTTTTCTGGGGGGAGAAATGACTTATTAGTTTAGATTCAAGGGTTTCTGCAAAGGTGGTAAAAACAGCCCATCTATGGAGCTCATCCCTCCTTGGGAAACTTTATTGAATGGAATTTAATGGCAACCAGTTTTAGCCGAGCTAGATTTTTTTCCCCCTTCTATCTCTTTCCATTGTGTCTAAGCACATATCTTTCTTTTTCTCATCTATTTCTAAACATGATTGAAAAATATTGAAGTCATATTTCTCTTTCCCTTTAAAGATGCTTGAGAACCTCAGGGTTTTTACCCCCCCCAGCATTTAATCTGTAATTTTGTAGGTTACACTCATTTGCAGATTTTAGAAAGTGCCTTTTATTCTTCTCTAAGTGTTAAAGCAATTTGGATTAATGGGCCTCGGACTCTTTGATACCGATTTTTAAAGCATTTCAAAATGTGTAGTAGACAGTACCCTTTCATATGTGATAAGTAAAAATCTTGGCAGATGAAAGACTTTTTTTTTTCTTTTTGTTTTTGCATAAAAGAAATCTTTGGAGCTGCAGAGATGCTGCAGAAAAACTGCAGAATTCCATAGTGTAATTTTCTTCTTTTCTCTTCTTTTGGGAAGGCTGCCCTTTGCAGCTGTGTACAGGAAGTAGGGAAGGAGACAGCATGAGGCCAGCACCGCAGAGGCGGGGCAAGGCCACTGGTCCCTGAGAGCCATCCTGTGCTCTGCAGCCAGTGGTCACCACTTGCTCCCCAAACCAGATGTTTACAGAGACTAATATTCCATCTCACGCTCTTTGCATCAACGCAGGTTGACTCCACAAGGACCTAGGTTCTCTAATAAAGGTAGAGACCTCTGAGGGCTGATGGCCAAGGGCCAGGGCCTCTGTGCAGCCTCCTGAGCTGGAAGCACGGCCACTCGGGGTAGAAGAGGCACCCACAGATGCTACTTGCTCCTCTGATTAAGGACTGTTGGATCCCAGGTCCCCACTGCACTTGAAGGGGGCCCACGGGAGTCCTGGCTGGACTCCTCGTCCAGCTCGGGCTTCCTGTGCGTCTGCATCTGTGTGTCTCTGTGCATATACTTCTGTCTGGCAGGAAGGATGGCTAAGGGCGAGGGGGAAAAGCAGCAAAAAAGTCACAGTGTTTTACTGCACTTGGTCATGGACTCATCCTTTTTCTTCTCTTTGACTGAGGCAAACGCCAGGATGCGGTGGATCGTAATTTGGTTCCTATATGAGCAGAAACACCCCAGCCAGATGCCCAGGGCAGCTGTCATCAGCAGAGACTGAGGGGCTGCGTGCTGGGGAAGGGACCTTGTCTGCATCCCTGGGCTCAGTGCCTGGGGCATCCACCCTCAGCTTCGTTGCGGAGTGGACAGAGTCATGGTGTTTCAGAGTCAGGAAAGGCCCCTCCAGAGGTTCCTGGCAGTAACACCACCAGGGACACATCTCATTGTTTTTCCCTTCCAGGACATCATGTTTTGAGAAAATTTGTTTATCACATGGCCCTAACCCTAACCCTAACCCTAAATTTTAAAACACCAGGTAATTTTTGCCTTTTACGTTCATCAATAGCAAGAATTCTGGGCAGCTGAAGTAATATCAGTCCATACAACTGGATCTTCCAATACATCCTCCCAAAACCACGGGCAAACAACAGGAAGGGCAAATGGAACCCAGTTTCCAGCAGAGCCGGATGACCCAAAGCCTGAGCTTTAAACGACTTTGAGTGGAAAAATAAACGCTTAACCTCAGCTGACTGTTTTCCATGTTCCTACCTCAAGACTCTGGAAGGCAGGGGCAGCCTGGGAAAAACAGAGTGGAAGAGGGATGTGGGAGCCTAGTGGTAGGACCCCAAGACTGACCTAAAGTCACTGAAGTTCAAACATGCCCTGTGAGTGAGCGTGACTGGACAGGGCGGTCTTCAAAGGGCATCGCTTCTGGGGGAGAAGCTCTAAAGCTTTCTTTGGAGGATGAAGGGAAGAAGCCCAAGAGAGAAGTTTGAGGGCTCTGCGGGGCAAGAGAGAAGCAAAAACGTTCACACAGTCCCTCACTCATGCCCCCCGAAGGCTGACTTCCCTACACTGACCGGAGAGGTGCCCTTGGATGAGGAATCTTGTAAGCCACTCGGTACAATGACTACGGAAACAGACTGAAATATGCAAAACTATTATAACATAAAGAAATCGTCAGCTGATAAAAATCTTCCTCCAAATGATCCCAAAGCAGAAGATAACGGTAACGTAACACTCAACACTGAATTAAATAGCATCAAGTGTCTTAGGATCCATAATCCCACCTTGAATCAGAAATTCCAAAGGCAAAAGCAGAATAGGGCAGAGATAGGAAGAAATGAAAGGAGAGTTGATTGATCTCAGGAAAGAAAAGGAAGAAGAAGACAAAATGATCTCAGAAATGAAAAATGAGTTGCAAGGTGCACAGGGAGAAAGATTCGCATGACTATTCAATAAGGAGCGTTGAAGAAAGGAGGGGAAGTTGCCCAAAGAATGAAAATGATGTACAGAAAAAAGCGAAAAGGCTCAGAGAGAAAGCAGTTGAAAGGCAAGAGAGGCAAACAAAAACCAACATACATAATCAGAAACCATGAGGAAGAAAAACAAAACAATGGGACAAAACTAATATTTAAACTATAATTGCAACAAAACTCGCCAGGCGCAAGAGGAAACTTGAATCTGCATATTGAAGGGACTCAGTACCTGGGGAAACTGACCGAGAACAATCGACTCCAACACACATCCTGGTGAAACAATTAGAATTTAAAGATAAAGAAAAGAATCCTCAAGGCTTCCAAGCCAAAAGATCCAATAATTTAAAAGGGCAAGAGTGACATCATTGTTCCTAAAAAATGGCATACAGGTAAGGCAACAATTAAGCAGTATTTTCAGAAAAGTCATAGAAAATAGGAACCAAAGATTTTATATCAGGCCAAGTTATTCTTTACATTTGAAAGTTATAGAAAAAGAGTTTTAAACAAACAAGAACATAGGAAATCCTCTATTGGTGAGGAATCGACCAGAAGATAAACTTCATTCAATCAAGAACTAAGGGGCGAGCGTCCAGGTTGGTGAGCATGTGGACATTTGGGGTGAATGATGCTTTCTGAGGCAGGGCAGCCCCACGCCTTTTCCCCAAACCTTGCCCTGTGCCTCTCCCATCTGGCTGTTCCTGAGTTAATCCTTTCACAATAAACCTGTAATCTAATCCCTTCTGTGATCCAGCAAGAGGCCAACTTCCTTTGCCTCCTGCCAGGAGATTACCAGGTGAACGTGTCAAATCCCACAGAACATCACAGGACTGGGATCAGGTCCCTTCATCTCCAGATGGTTCACGAGCGCCAGCCACACCTCCTAAACCATAACCCACGGGACTGCACCTGAAATCCTCCCCAGAAAACCGCACGCACGACCTGAGGCAGCACTGGAAAACGTCGATGCAAAAATTGCAGAACTCACAGGGGAGGGTTATGGCTTTGAGGAAGTGAAGGGAGCCTTAGAGACACCCGGGATAATGTCTAGGTGGCTCGTAGCATCCTCCGAGAATTGCCCACCCCCACCCCCGCCCATCTCCCCACAGCTAAGTCTATAGCAGCCAGGACCGTAACCCCCCAAATGTAAAGCTGGCAATGAGTATCCGGAGGTGTGGTGAGGAGAGAAGTGAGATGGAACTCAAGAGAGGAGGCACCTCTTCCTCACAGGGCATCTTGAGAAGAGACAGGCTGAGACATGCAGCTTCTCAGAGAACACAGCTGATTGCCTGGGATGCCAACGGTGACGGCCCCCTTATTTTTGCTGGTCATGCTTTCAAATCAGGGTTAAACTGATAAAAATCAACACGTTTACTTCCCTTGAGCGTTGAATCTGTGAAATGCTCTTCCCTGTTTACAAGTTGGAGAAGTTGCAGATCGTTTTTGGTTTTTGTTTTGTTTTGTTTTGGGTATTTTGATACCTGTACTGTGCTCCTGGGGGACCCTTCGTAGAGATAGCGGTCAGCTCTGCTGTAATGTCCTACCAGCTCCCTTGCTGCCCACAGCAACTCGAGCTCACGTGTTCACTTTGATCTCTTCCATCACACCCTGCCCCGCCCCCCCAGGTCCAATTCCATTCCTTCCATTTACAAGACGCTTTAAAGGTTCTGATTTTCAACAAATTAAAGCAAAAAAACCCCCCAAAACAAACCCCAAACCAAAAAACAAACCAAACCCCAAACAAAAAAACCCATATGTGTGGCTTTCAAAAAAAAAATAGAGCTGAAGGGATAAATGTCAATGACAGGACTTATAGTAAGCAGTTAATATATATAATTATAGATCCATGAATACAAAGTAAGTCAAAACAAGGGTGCAAGAATAATATTTTATATACTACATGTTAATGTTATTGTTATATATTATCACAAAAGAGAAATAATTCAATCAAAAGTGGAAGGAGAAGGGAGCAGAAAAGAAGAAAGCAGAATAACCTTACTGATTGTTGTCTAGCAATTAGTGGGAGACATGGTAAAAGATGAAAATGAAATAACTGGAGACCCTTGGCAATTAAAAAGGTGCGAGTACAAAGGTAACCGCTAGAACAAACTTTAAACCTTCCTAAACAGTAATAGAAGATGAAAAACTAAAAGAAGAAAGAAACATATCCCATAGAAAAAGAAACATAGCACCTTCCCCATAACGTGGTAATTTTAACATGAAATAATTTGAAATAGTTGAGACTAAACACAGACTTCTAGCCATGAGAACAAATACTAAGACATCCCTTGTTTTTGAATAGGACAGCTCAGCAATATAAAGATGCCAGTTCTATTTTAATTCATAAATTTAACACAATCCTAATAAAAATACCAACCAATTTTTAAAACTCAGACAAGTTGATAGCAAGCTTCATTTATTCATTCCCTTATTTGTTTTATTTATTGACTCAGTGGTAGATTTACTGTGAAAGTGATGAAATAAAAGCCCAGGGGGTCCCTTGCTTGCATGGGACTTTCAAGGCCCTGACTTTTTTGTATCCCTAAGTTGCATTCTTTTTCTTCAAGTGGACCCCCCAAAGCAGCACAATGACTGTCCCCATCTGCAAGGGGGATGGAGGCCCGGGGAGACCACGTAGCTGGCGAAGGTCACTCAGTGAGCCGCAAAGTTCAACCCGGCACTGCCCCCTCCCCCGGCCCCCAGCCCCCAGCTGGGCCGCGGCACACTTGGCTGTGTCATTGCTGTTGTTTTAAAACTGTACGAGCAGTTCATTCATCTTACCCCACTACAGACCACTGCTACTTGACGAAAAGGGGAACGGGATTTCTGTGCCTCTGTAGTTTGGGATGTTTACTGGTTTGATTCAGATTTAGTGAGTGGAAATAAAAAGTAGTTTCGGGGTCTATACATTGTCAGGTAATATATATTCAAAACAGGATATTCAAAAGTTAAAGATCTGCTCAGACACATTAACTTGTGTGGGAACGTTATTGCCTCGTTCTGATATGCCTTGACTGACAAAAGCCATCTCTCCGTATTTACAAATCAGGCTTTTCAGTTCTGGACAGCAGCCTTCCCCGAATGGATGAGTGTGTTAGGTGGCATCAGTCCGCTAAAAGGCCATTAACCACAAGGAAGATAGGAATTGGAGCAGACAGAGCCCTGGGTGCAATGATAAGGTTAGGAGCACGTCTGGTGCTTGTTGATGGAAGAATTTATATTGGCAGCCATCCTTCACGGTTGCCACGCGAGCTGCCTCTTGCTCTCACCGGCGGAAGCCCCCGCCCACTTGCTCCACCCCAAGGAGTTGGATTTCCAATCACATCAGTGACGCTGCGACGACGGGGTGACACGGCATGTGCCGCTGTCATTACTCGAGCAAAGCAGGCAATTTTACGAATGAGGGGCATGGAGTGCCCTGCCCCTGTGGCTGGGCTCACCTTCCTCCAAGGAGCACCAGGGGTGAAGCACGTGGACTGTCCTCTCCTCCCTAGGGAGAAGACCCAAGGCCAGAAAGCAGGGAAGCGGGTCTTGAACCTCTTGCTTTCTGGAGACCACACTTCCCCAAGAAGACGGACTTAACACCTGCTTTTCTGGAACACGAAAGCCCAGGCTTCTGCTCCCACAGCAAGGGCGTGGGGTGTCCAGTCCAGATTGTGAGTGACCTGGTCCAGTGGGACTCTGTGGAGAGGCAGCAAGCTTCCTACTTCCTATACTTAACTTGAGGGACAGATGAGTTTGGAGTCAACGCTGTATATTTCTATCTATATTGGATATAGCTAATATGGCTCTATATAGCTATACATCTAACATAGACAGTAATATAAAGAGACTCGTAGATAGTAACTTAGTGAGACAATTATCGAAAAGACATTGGTGGGATAGGGAGGGTGGGAGGGAGACGCAAGAGGGAGGAGATATGGGGATATATGTATATGTATAGCTGATTCACTTTGTTGTACAGCAGAAACTAACACAACATTGTAAAGCAATTATACTCCAATAAAGATGTTAAAAAAAAAAAGAAAAGAAAAGACATTGGGTGCTTTTTGTGTGCCAAGTATCCTACTAGGCTCTGTGGGAAATTAAAACTGAGGTCAATATGCCCCCAAATATTTTTTAAATTGAATTATAACTGGCATAAAATATTATATTAGTTTCAGGTGTACAACATAGTGATTCAACATTTATATACATACTGAGCTGATCACCACCATCACAGATGGTCTATTACCATCTGTCACCATTTAACATTATTACAATATTATGGACTATATTTCCTATTCTGTACATGATATCCCTGTGACTTATTTATTTTATAACTGGAAGTTTGTGCCTCTTAAACCCCTTCACCTATTTTGCCCACCGCCCCCCTGCCCAGCAACCACCAGTTTGTTCTCTGTATCTATGAATCTGTTTCTGTTTTGTTTGTTTTGTTTTTTATATTCCACATATAAGTGAGATCATATAGTATTTGTCTCTCTCTCTGTCTGAATTATTCCACTTAGCATGATACTGTCTAGGTCCATCCATGCTGTTAGAAAGGTAAGATTTCATTCTTCTTTTCATGGCTGAGTAGTATTTTTATCCATTTATCTATTGATGAACATTTAGGTTGCTTCCATATCTTGGCTATTGTAAATAACGTTGCAATGAACACAGGGGTGCATATACCTTTTCCAATTAGTGTTTTGGTTTTCTTTGGGTAAATACCCAGAAGTGAAATTGCTAGACCACATGGGAGTTCTGTTTTTAACTTTTTGAGGAGCTTCCGTACTGTTTTCCATAGTGGCTGCACCAATTTACACTCCACCGACAGTGCACCAGGGCTCCCTTTTCTCCACATCCTCGCCAACACTTGTTATTTGTTGCCTTTTTGATAATAGTCATTCTGACAGGTGTGAGGTAATATCTCACTGTGGTTTTCATTTGCATTTCCCTGATAATTAGTGATACTGAGAATTTTTTCATGTGTCAGTTGGCCATCTGTATGTCTTCTATGGAAAAATGTCTCTTCAGATTCTCGGTCCATTTTTTAATCGGATTGTTGGTTTTTTAAAAAATAGTAAGTTGTATAAGTTCTTATATACTCTGGTTATTAACCCCTTACCTGATATATGATTTGCAAATATCTTCTCCCATTCAGTGGGCTGCCTTTTTGTCTCGTTGCTGGTTTCCTTTGCTGTGCAAAAGCTTTTTAGTTTGATGTAGTCCCATTTGTTTATTTTTGCTTTTGTTGCCCTTGCTTGAAGAGACAGATCCAAAAATATATCCCTAAGACTGATGTCAAAGAGCTGACTGCTTATGCTTTCTTCTAGGAGTTTTATGGTTTCACTCAAGTTTTTAATCCATTTTGAGTTAATTTTTGCATATGGTGTAAGATAGTGGCCAAGTTTCATTCTTTTGTATGTAGCTGTCCGGTTTTCCCAGCACCATTTACTGAAGAGACTTTCTTTCCCCCACTGTATATTCTTGCCTCCTTTGTCGTAGATTAACTGACTATACGTGTGTGGGTGTATTTCTGGGCTTTCTAGTCTGTTCCATTGATCTATGTGTCTGTTTTTGTGCCAGTACCATACTGCTTTAATTACTATAGCTTTAGCAAAGCGAATTCAGCAATACATTGAAAGGAGATCATATCCATGATCAAATGGGATTTATCTCTGGCATGTAAGGACGGTTCAACAGCCGTAAATCAATCAACATGGTACACCATATTAACAAAACAAAGGATGAAAATTATGCGATCATCTCAATAGGTGCGGAAAAAACATTTGACAAAATTCAATACACGTTTATGGTAAAAACTCTCAACAAGTGGGTATAGAGGGAACATACCTCAACATAATGAAAGGCATCTATGACAAACACACAACTAACATCATAATGGTGAAAAGCTGAAAGCTTTTCCTCTAAGATCAGGAACAAGACAAGCATGCCCACTTTTCCTGTTTTTATTCAACATAGTATGAGAAGTCCTGGCCACAGCAAAAGTAAAAAAAGACATCCAAATTGTAAGGGAAGAAATAAAACTGCCACTAGTAGACGACACAATACTATAAATAGGAAACTCTGAAGACTCCACCAAAAAACTATTAGAATGAATAAATAAATTTAGTAAAGTCGCAGGATACAAAATTAATATACAGAAATCTGTTAAGTTTCTGTACAATAATAACGAAATATCAGAAAGAGAAATTAAGAAAACAATCCCATTTACAATTGCATGAATAAGAATGAAATAACTGGAAATAAATTTAACCAAGGAGGTGAAAGACCTGTATTCTGAAAACTGTAAGACTTTGATGAAAGAAACTGAAGAAGACACAAATAAATGGAAAGATGGATTGGGGGAATTTATATTGTCAAAATGTGCATACTACCCAGAGAAATATACAGATTCGACGCAATCCCTATCAAAATACTATTAGCATTTTTCACAGAACTGGAAACAATAATCCTAAAATTCAAATGGAAGCACAAAATACCCCAAAGAGCCAAAGCGATCTTGGGAAAGAACAAACCTGGAGGTATCACGCTCCCTGACGTCAAAACATGCCCCCACCGTCGAGGATCCCTCACACAGCACACGCGTATGAACACAAGGAAACAAGGCCAGCGATGCAGAGACAAGGCACAGGCGAACGTGGAGACGTCTGCTGATTGCAAGTGCTCTGAGTAGAGGGGAGTGAGGACTGACTGCTGGGGCAGGCAGGGGGACCTCCTGGAAGAGGTGGGACACTCGTGCGCCTTGAGGCGAGGGCAGGACACCACTGCGAAGGGCTTTTCTTCCTTCACCCCAGTCTCATAGGAAGAGGATTCACCCTGAGTTACCACCGACCTCCAGTGTGCACATCAGAAGTGTTCTGGTTTGCAGAGTGGAGGCTGTGGGCTACATGGTGATGCTCACTGGCAAAATCCCAGAGCAGGCACAGAGGCTTCTATGTTGCCGCAGAACAGAAGGTTCACTCTGAGTATAAAAGTTAGGCAGGAGGGCAGGAGAGAGGGAAGGAGGGAGGAGTCTCACCCATATTTACAGGATCGATTTGAACTCTTGAGCTCATAAAAACTGCCATGTATTAAGTACTTTAGGTGCTTTTCATACTGAATCGGTTAGAAGGTTTTTGGTTGCAATGGTCAGAAAACACTTGAAATTTGAATAAAAGTCACTTCATATAGACAAAATAGACCAGGGATCAGATGTGGCTTAACTGGGCTCTGGCTCAGCATCGTATAGCTCTGTCCCCTCCACCCTCCTCCATGGTCAGCCTCTTTTTCAGGCTGGTGTCCTTGGTACCCAGTGACCCTTAGGGTTACAGGCCTCATGGCTTCTAAACAATCAGAGCAAAAGAAAATTTATCTTCCCCAAACCAGCTAAGTCCTGAGCTTCACTCTGATTGGACCAACCTAGGTCACATGATTGGGATTAAGCCAATCAAATCATCCTGGTCAATCGCATCCAAACCCAAGGTTGCTACATTTGGGAAAGATGCCAGCAGGTCAACGATCATTAAGAGGGTCAACAAGGTACACGTGATCTCATTTACTGAGCGATGAAGAGATGCAGGCTGATAGGCAAAGTGAAGGAACACGATCCCCCATTACAGGTACAGAGCTTGGATTGAATCCATGCCTGGGACTCCCCAGCTCATGCTGCAATCCCTGTATCTTTCTGCCTCCCATGGTGAAGTGCACGGCTGACTGAAGTTAGGGCATCTCTTTGGGCAGCGTGTGGTGGAAATACGCAGGAATCACACGGAAGAGAAATGACAGAAGGAAGAAAGAGGGTCTGACCCAGGAGAGGGGAACTGCAAGGCCCTGCCGGGAGGGGTGAGGAGAGAAGGGACAGAGAGCAGGGGTGACGTCAGAGAATCTCTCTGCCGAGAGAAAAGGCTGGGGAGAGGGCGCCTCTTGGAATCCAGAAGAGAGAGAGTCCAGGTGGCCGTGCGACAGGCAGGTCAAACCTGAGGGCTAGGAACTTATACCCAGTAGTAAAATATCCTGTTTCGTAGAAACTAAGAAACCATCCATTCTAAGATGCACCCATTTTGTGGATCACTGAGTAAGGAAAACTGCCAATAGAACTGACACAATGCTTTTTCAGCACTGCAAATTTTTCTTTATATTTATTGAAAGTGCTCTTTTGGGCTTCATGGACATGGATTCTTATCACATGTCACTCTTGTGCTTACGTAAAATGGAACAAATCAGTGAAATACTTCAGTTAGTGTGTTTTCAAAAGCTCTCCCCATTCAGTACATACATCCAACTGCATGGTATCCCTTTTGGGTTCAGGGCACAGGCCCGTGGTGACTGGGCCATAGGGGCAGTAGGGATGTGACCTTTCTTATAAGGTGATTTCCTGGCCCTCGGCTGTATCTCTAACAGGGATGAGCAGTTCTTTCTCCTTTCACCCCGGGTGGCTGGCTTCCTTTGTCAGGTCACTTGGCTGTTGTTTTACAAGAAAATATGAAATTGCAACGTGAAATATTTGCTTCCCTAACATCAAATTTACATCCCGCTGCTGTGTGTCCGTGTTCATCACACACACGATATTTTTTCATTTCAAGGCCTAATCAGAGTGTAATATCTTTTAGAATATTTTAAAATAGCAATGAAATACATTGGGTGTAGGAACAACGCCCATAACTCAAAATGTGACGACCACAGGAAAGCCTTGGATGGAGTAAGCACACGCGTAGTTAATGTCAACCAGGGCAGGTTGTCACATCTGTCACCTGCCTGCCTGTGTTATAAGAAATGTCACCATCTGCCTCCTCAAATGTTCATCTTAGAATCGACTCAACATGGTGGTTACATAAGCACGTTTTACCAAAGGCAGGGCTCACAGAGACGGAAGTGGAAGAGCTGTCAGTGGGTCCAGCGTGCACGTCAGAATCACCTGGGGACTTAAAAATGACCTACGCCCAGGCCACATCCCAGAGATCCTTATATATCCTAGGTCTGGAGTGGGGTTCCTGAATCAGAATGGTTTAGATGCTCCCCAGTTGACTCTGATGTGCCACTAGGGTTATGCGTCAGGAGAAGGTGCATTGTCCCTGTCCCTCGCTCTGTGGGGCACCTGGGAGCAGTGTCCCAGCTGTCCCAGGTCCAGCGGTCTTTAGGTTTTGTTCCGTAGCCCTGCCTCCCAGGGGGACCAGACCTGAGACATTTGTGAGTCTTCATACCTCAACACATACACGTGGCTCTGCCCCCGTGTGCACACCTGAAGACCCGCTTCTCCTGTGCAACTCACCTCCCATAAGGACGCCTGGATACCTGGCATGAATCCCCCAGCACACCTGGGCATCCCAGCTTTCTGTGTGAAATCCAGTTGGACCTGCATTTCCTGCTCAGACGTGGTGGTTTGTAGGAAGTACTCTCCCTCCTCAGTAGACGATACTGGCTGATCACTGTGCCCTGCAGCCCAGCTGGGTAATACCTGCAGGTGAGACTCCGCAGCCCATCCTCCTAAAGCCCCTCCTGGGCACGGAACACAAACTTATACGCAGTGAAATTGGAAACTAGGATCTCCAGCTCCCTAGCTGATTCCTGGAAATGGGAAAGTGTTTGTACTTAAGTGGAGGAGGGGCGGCTCTTGTGGCCAAAGCTGCCAGCGGTCAGAAGGGAAGAGGCTGGCACCGGGGAGACCCCTGTTTAGAATAAGGGGTGGGGGGTTTCTGCCTCCTGCCTTGGCGAGCTTCCCTTGTGAGCACTTTTCCTTCTGCGCTACTGTCGCTGATCTCTCTGCGTCTGGGACAGGAACCAAGTGCTTTGATCCTGATCCCTGGGTCCCTCCAGACACTCTGTAAACTTCCTGCTGTTGTGTCCACGCTGGGGACATCCCAAACACAGACACTTTCTAGAACTGTCAAACCCGAAGCGATGGTTTGCTTTACTCAGCGTTTCAACCAGGTTCTGATTTGAAAACCTTCCATTTATTACTTTTGGGGAAGAAATTAATACTCTAGAGCAGAGATTAACCTATGGTCTAAGGATGTGATTTGTGGGAGTGTGTGTACTTGCTTTAAAAAATTTTTTTTTTGGCTTCCCTGGTGGCGCAGTGGTTGAGAGTCCGCCTGCTGATGCAGGGGACGCGGGTTCGTGCCCCGGTCGGGGAAGATCCCACATGCCGCGGAGCGGCTGGGCCCGTGAGCCATGGCCGCTGAGCCTGCGCGTCCGGAGCCTGTGCTCCACAACGGGAGAGGCCACAACAGTGAGAGGCCCGTGTAACGCAAAATAAATAAATAAATAAATAAATAAATAAATAAATAAATAAAAAATAAAGGACATTCTGACACATGCTACAACATGGATGAACCTCGAAGACATTAATGTTAAATGAAATAAGCCAGACACAAAAGGACAAATACTGTATGATCCACTTACATGAGGGACATAGAACAGTCAAGTTCATGGAGACAGAAAGTAGGATGGTGTGCCAGGGGCTGTGGAGACGGAGCCCGGAGTTAATGTTTAATTGGTCAGGAGTTTCAGCGGGGATGATGAAAAATCTCTGGAGATGGCTGGAGGTGATGGATACAGAACAATGTGAATATACTTAATGCCACAGAACTGTACACTTAAAATGGTTAAAGTGATACATTTGATGCTATGGATGTTTTCCCACAACAAAAAATATTTTTAAAATTCTTAAGGCCAAAGTCAATATTGCAGTGTCCTGCATGCGTGTTTCCAGGGGATGACAAACTTTGCTCTAAGCTTTGCAGCAGGCAAGTCTCAAGCATTTTTCCTTGGAGAGTGAGGGGCTTACCTGACTCATGAAGCAAAACCCTTGGTTATAATGGTCACTTAGGTACTGACAATTAAAACCAATACCTATTATACGGTCATTTAAATGTGTGACAATTTGCTAATGCTTTTTTATAAGCTAATGGGATAGGAAAGAGAAGGTGAATTATGTTTAAACCAATGTATATAATTTAAAATGTGGGTAATATCTGATAAATTGGTGTTTTATGAAATAGAGACTCTGAGATAGCATGAATAAGGAAGGGGACTTGGGTGGATGGACACAGACCCCTCCTTAAATCAGCAGTTGACGGGAAACCAAGCGTTTTGCCCCAGGCTGGGCAGGGAGAGCCTGCTCTCGGTCACGCACACCACAAATCCAACAGGTTTCCAGCACCAGGAACATCTCTCTTCAGCCCAGGGAAGGCCGCCACCAGCGTCTCGGCTTTGCTAACCAGCCAGGAGCCATTAGTCTGATGATCCAGGATCCGATGGTCCTGGAAGGATGCAGAACCCCTACGAATGGCCCCTGAATTGAAAATTCTCTTGCCGGGCTGGAGCAGACCCCCCGGAAGGCAGAGCTGTCCCTGCTGGCCTGGATTGTGTCCTAGCCTGGCTCCAGCACAGAGGTGCCCGGAGAGCGGATCTCACCTGGGTTGCTAGTCCCGCAGCCCCGGTCTCCTGCTGGCGTCACCTCTCAGGGTGAGTTCTAGGTTGATTCCTCATGTCGTCGGCTCATACTCCCTGAAGGCGGCACGTGGGCCCCAAATGCCATCCTGAAGGGCTGTCACCTGCTCTCCCAGGGAGGCCAGGGTGCTCCCTCAAGCCAGCTGCGCTCTAGGCCTGAACTCTCAGGAAAGGACCCCTGCATCTCCACCTAGAGATCGCCCCCCAGCGGCCCCCTCCAGGCTGGACCCACTGTCCTGATTCAGTGCATGGGGGGGTTGGGTGGGAAACTACTCTGTTGAGCTACTCCATCCTCAGGTCCCGTGACCAAGGCCAGGGCGGGCTTTCCCCGCCTCACAGGCGCCGCTTCCGCTTCCGCTGGCCGGCGGGAAGCAGGGCCAGCCTGCCCCTCCCTTCCCCCCCACTCGGCTTCCTCCTCAGGAGCAGCCCCCAATGCACTAACTCAGCCAAGGGGGGCAGGTAGGAGGAGGGGCTTCAGTCCAGCCCCCGCTGCGGCAGGACCGCCGTTCCTCCATCCTTCTTCAAGGTCAGGGCGGAGAGGAGCGGGCGCTGGGCGAGGTGGGTGCGGGAGGGACAGCTGTCGTTCAACCTTCTGGCTCATGGAGGCCTCTGGGCTGCAGCGCTGCAAGCTGAGAGCGCAGAGCTGAGGGGCCGAGTGAAGCATCACGTTTCCATACTCCTCCCGGGCGGCCAGGGGACTCTGTCCAGCTCAGAGGCTCAGGTGCGCACGGGGCGCCCCTCTGTGCTGTCGTGCGTGCCCGGGGTCTGAGCGGCCGTGGGAAGCCCAGGGCCGCCCATGACTCTGCTCTGGCCCCGAGTGCTCCTGGTCTGCATCACCGGCAGCATCATACTCCGGGAACCCCAGTTCTCTCAGGCAGTTTTGGTCCATTTTCCAAGGCTGCTCTGAGTTACGCTGCTGTGAGCCTGCCCCTGGCATTCATCACGTGTCCATGGCTCACCTGTCCCAGCTGCGTTTTGCTTTGTCCCATGAATTCGCTGCAAATCTGCTGTGTCCTACATGGGAGTGGGAAAGAGAGTCCTCTGTGGGAATGCCCTGGGGTAAGGCTGCCAAGGCTGGACCAGTCACAAGACAGCAGTTCATCTCCAAGCAGGGGGAAAAAGGGAGGGAAGAAAAGAACCCACGGATTTTTTGAAATATGCCAACTGCCAAGAAACACATGATTTTGTCCAGATGCACAAATTAATACAGAGAGCTTAGATAAACCACCCAAGATCAAACAGCCAAAGAGCCATGGCTTGAACCTGGGAAGTTGGCTCCAGAGCCTGGACCCTCCGGGAAGGCCTGGGGGGGGGGGCACATGGGTGCAGCCCCTCCCCCCCAGAATTCAAGTCCTGCCATGGCCCCTTGGCGATGGTGCAACCTCAGGGAAGCCACACCCCCTCTGCCCAAGATCAGCTCTGTGCCTGCAAAATGGGGCTGATAAAACCAGCTTCCTGGGGAAGTAAACGGTGAGGGCCACCTCAGGGCGGGTGAGGACAAACGGCCCCAAATCCATTCTTTTCTAACCCAGGAGCAAGGGCCAACTTTCAGAGGTGTTCTTAAGTTAGCTGGGGTAATTCGATTTTCATTCTATTATTTTTATGAACAGAGAGGGATTTACGCACACACACTCTCCTTACCTCACCCCTCTATGAGTCACCTGCATGTGTGCCTCATGCTGCTATGAGAAAAATCAACACTGAAATCCTGCAGAGGCAAACCTAAAACCCACCGGTGTTACATGCAGAGAAGTAACCCAAGGCCTGGGGTTTTCACTCTGTTATCCTCAGAGCCCCTGGTCCTAGAATTGATCCTTGGACCAGGGGACAGTGCAGAGGGAGGGGCTAAGGGTGACGACTGAACCTGTGTTACAGGCTGCAAGTGAGCCTTGCAGGCTCCAGCAGCTGGAAGATTTCTCCTTCACCCTGAGGCATAGACTTCACTTGGAAGGGAAGGAAGAAAGTGTTTTGTTTTGTTGGCATTATTGTGTTAAAATATACATGACAGGGACTTCCCTGGTGGTGCAGTGGTTAAGAATCCACCTGCCAATGCAGGGGACAGGGTTTGAGCCCTGGTCCGGGAAGATCCCACATGTCATGGAGAAAATAAGCCTGTGCGCCACAACTACTGAACCTGTATTCTAGAGCCCATGAGCCACAACTACTGAGCCCACGTGCCACAACTACTGAAGCCCGCGTGCCTAGAGCCCATGCTCTGCAACAAGAGAAGCCACTGCAATGAGAAGCCTGTGCACCGCAACAAAGAGTAGCCCCCGCTCGCCACAACTAGAGAAAGCCCGGGCGCAGCAGTGAAGACCCAACGCAGCCAAAGAAAAGGAGAAAAAAAATATGTATACACATGACAAAATTTATCATTCTAACCATTTTTTTTGTTTGGTTGGGTTTGTTTGGATGTTTGTAAACTTAGATTAAATTTTGTTTTAGAGATGTAATTGACATATAACATTGTATTAGTTTTAGGTGCACAACATAATTGTTCCATATATGTATATATTGTGAAATGATCGCCGTAAGTTTAGTTAAAATCCATCACCACACATTACAATTTTTTTTCTTGTGATGAGAACTTGGAAGATCTGCTCCCTTAACAAATTTCAAATATACAGTATTGTTAACTATAGTCCCCACATAAACTATATTTATCTTATAATTGAAAGGTTGTACCTTCTGACCCATTTCACCCACTCCCTGACCCATGGTGGTGATGGCTGTGTGACAATGTGAATGTACTTAATGCCACTAAACTGTATATTTAAAAATGATTACATTTTATGCTATATATATTTTACACCGAAAAGAAAAGATTGAGGGATAAATGATATGCACAAGGAACCAACCTTGATTTGGGGCCAGAGGAGGCAGTTGCACAGAAAAAGAAACAGGAGCAGAGCTGCTGTGGACCCTGGTGTCCACCCTTCTGCACGTTACTCCCTTGGACAAAATTGGGAAACCTCTGAAAGAGCCCAACTGCCTCATTTTCCAGTTTAGGAAACTTTAAGTTAGCAAGACCATTCTCCCTTCTTCCAAACTGCCTGTCCACTACCAGTTTAATTCTGATCAACCAACTACCATCCTGGTCGAGATTCTACAAAGCAGGTTTGAGGTCTGTGGGGTGAGCCCTGGGCCCTCATGGGGCTGCAAGTCCTCTACGTTCAGAGCACCCCTGCCTCTAGCCTCCCTAGCCCTGCTCTCCATCACCTTGAGCAAGAGGCCAGGCTAGAATATTCATCAGGCCACGGCGAGCTATGCTCCCTGACAGGCCTGATATGGGTTGACCTGTGTCCCCAAAAGATATGTTCAAGTCATAACCCCCAGGACCTGGGAATGTGATCTTATTTGGAAATAGGGCCATTGCAGATGTAAATAGTTAAGATGACGTCATAGTGGAGTAGGGTGGGCCCTTAATCTAATCTGAGTGGTGTCCTTATAAGAGAAGAGACACACGGACACACTGGAGAAGACGGCCATGCAGTGACAGACGCAGAGACTGAAGATAATTGTAAGCCAAGGAGCCCTTGGGATGGCTGGCCACCACCAGCAGCTGGGAGAGGCAAGGAAGGATCTTCCCCCACAGGTATCAGAGGGAGCCCGGCCCTGCCGACACCTTGATTTCACACTTCTAGTTTCCAGAACACAGACAGTACTTTTCTGTTGTTTTGAGCCCCCCGAGTCTGTGGTGTTTGTCATGGCGGGTCCAGGAACCATGCCCACCTGTGCTGGGTGGGAGGGCCTCACAGGCGGGCAGACCGGTAGGCAAGTTCAGAGCTTCACTCAATCACAATCCACACTCAGGGTGTTTGTCTTATCCCAGTTATATTATTCACAATGTCTTTTTATTATTTTTATTTTTTAAAGTATATTTTATTTTATTTATTTTTTCTTTTGGCTGTACCGCATGGCTCGTGGGATCTTAGTTCCCCGACCAGGGATTGACCCCACGCTCTCGGCAGTGAAAGTGCTGAGCCCTAACCACTGGAGTGCCAGGGAATTCCCTATAATATCTTTTTTAATTGCTTCACTTTTTTTTGCGGTACGCGGGCCTCTCACTGTTGTGGACTCTCCCGTTGCGGAGCACAGGCTCCGGACGCGCAGGCTCAGCGGCCATGGCTCACGGGCCCAGCCGCTCCGCGGCATGTGGGATCTTCCCGGACCGGGGCACGAACTCGTGTCCCCTGCATCGGCAGGTGGACTCTCAACTACTGCGCCACCAGGGAAGCCCAAAATTGCTTCACTTTTTAATGTTAAATATAAAAGGAAGCTGTATATCCCCACTGTACACCAATCCTAGAGAGAAAGTCTTGGTGATTGATGGAATCATATGTTTTTAGAGAGATTGGGATAATATTATAATACACTAAACTTGGGAAGTCACTGTAAATATATGGACTTAAAAGAAACACCACTGACAGTTCTGTTGGAAAAAATGTCCCAACAACAACAACGGAAATCGCATTTCTTCCAACACTGGAAGCTCACGTACACTTGTGGGCCCCAGATTTTGGTCTCTGACACTCTTCTCCAGTGGAAAGAAAAAGGCTAAATTGGGGATTGAATCCATGTTTTGGAGCAAGAATAAAAAATGTCAGTTAATATAAAATACAAAATAATGAAGTTATTCAAAGAAAGGGTGAATTTAATAGAATATGCTTCATTCGTGTTATTTTTCATAATGGAAAGGTGTTATCTATGCTATTCGTGGATATCGTGTTTCTTTGGTAAGCTCCTGTCTATTTGTCAGATGTAGATATGGAACAGCAGAAGCAGGAGGAGTGATTGAAATGGATGAGTCAGCTACAGTCATTCCAGCGTAAGAAGGAATGATGCCGTTAGCAAGAGTGGACAGCAAGTGGTAAGTGAAGTCACCATGGGGAGCTTTACTGATCTCGCCAGTTAACTAATATCCAAGCACCTGTTCCTAGATAACAAAGTAGCCAAATGTCCTTAAAAGAAGAAAGCAAATCCCACATATACTCCCTCTTCTCTCAAGGAGTCAAACCCTTGGCAACACCACTAATTATAGGGAGTTAGTAATAAGACATACGTCCAACTATGGTAAGAGATCAGACTAACACATCTCCATGACTGCACACAAATAAATGCATACAAACCACAGAGGCCACTTTATTCCTGGAAAAGACTCCAAGTCTCGAAGTCAGCCTCGTTAAGGAAGACAGGAACCTAAATGCCCCCTGATAGAACAAATGCAGCTTCCTTGCAAGAAAAAGAAACTCGCCCCAATGACCACCGGCTCAGGTTTGAATCAATTTGGTCTGTTCAACTGTGTCCTGACCAAGAATCAACAGGTCACCAGCCCAAGGCCTGGATCTCCTAGTGGGAGCAAGGCAATGTTCTTCTACTTTGGGGTCTGGTAAAATTTCCAACATTCTAGAAAGGTGCAAAATGTCAGTTATTGAACTGATAGAGTTATTGAAATCCAAGGACAGTGTAAAGCATGTGACATTGGTGATGTGCAATAAAAAGAGTGAGGATCAAAAAGGGAACAAAATGAAAGCCATGGCATCAATATCTTTGTAACTTGTTTTGGTGTAAGGGCATTAATCAATTTTGTGGCTTTTATATTTTTTGTGTGACCATTTTGCATTTAAAGAGTCAGCATATCGAAGGGAATTAATATGTTAGACTTGGGATGCCTAAAAGTGCTGGGGTAACTTTGTAATATAGGGTTTTTATTGATTGGGAACATTTATTTTGTTGAATCTATAATATTTATTAGTTGTAAGTAATTGTAAATATTTAGGGAAAAGTTGATTGTCTAATATACAAAAAATGTTAATTGTTTAATAAATTCCTAAGATTAATAACTGGGACGTTGCTTAAATTACAATTAGTAGTGACTATTCCTCTCCATGCACAGATGCCCCTCTGACACTAAGAAATCCATCAGCACTGAAAATGGAAAGCCAGTGCTTTTCTAATACATAGTGAAATACTCAGAAATATGATAAAAATAAATGTTCATCTTTGCACCAGCTACAATTATCACATGAACCATCTGTGGTCTGTGTGCCATACTTCAGGAAATAACCCCTGAGCAGAAGGTTCTGGAACCTAGGGGGTAATAAAGAGCATTGATCTACACCTTAAATTTCTAGGCTACAAGTACCTCTTTCTGGAAGCTCCTATTAGGTACCAGAATTGGAACCTAAGTCAGAGATACAGAATTATCCTTGAAACCTACTAGCTTAAAGTAACAAATATGTATTATCTCACAGTTTCCGAGGGTCAGGAATCTGGGAGCAGCTTAGGTGGGTGGTTCTGAAAAGGTCAGATTTCCTGATTAAAAAGCTGGGGGAACAGGGTGTCAAATACAGAGGCGGTGAAAAGGATCTCCCCAGGAGAGAGAAAGCAAACCCACCTGTTCATCCCTGATACCGTCCTAAGCCTGGGACTCCAGATATGGTTCCTGCCCCCAGAACCTGTCTCTTGAAGGCTTGTTTCTTTGAATTTGGTGAAAGGGAGGTGAGAATGGGTGTGGAGATAAATGCATTTATAGGTATGAGGGTGGATCATTTATTTTTCCTGCTAAGGAGGAAATAAAGCCATTGTTGCAGTGTACATAGTTCGAGTAGACAGTCCTGGATTATTTGATGGGGAGTTGGAAAGGAAAGATGGACACCATAAATATACTGTGGCAATAATATGCCCATTTGCATATTTTTTTTTCTAGCAGCTCTCAGCAGCTTGGGTATATTAAAGAAAGCAGATGGTTAGGTTTCTTTCTTTGTTTATATTTAAAGTGTGTTTCTTATAGGCAGTATGTAATTTGGTCTTGCTTTTTTAATCCAATCTGATAATCTTGGACTTTTAATTGGGGCATTCAGCCCAGTTACATTTTAATGTGATTACTGATGTAGTCAAGTTTAAATCTACCATCTTGCTCTTTGTTTTCTATTTTTCCCATCTGTCCTTTGTTCCATTTTTTCTCTTTTCCTGCCTTCTATTGGATGAATCAAGTCTTTTTTATGATTCCATTTTTATCTCCTCTGTTGTAGCCGTAACTCTTTGTTGTGGCATTTTGGTGGTTGCCATGGGGTTTAGGATTTAATCTTTAACTTATCACTGTTTACCTCCAAGTGATATCCTACCACTTCTGCACCAGAAGAATCTTACAGCAGGATACTTCTGTTCATCCCCTCTATCTTCATGCTATTGTTGTGATACTTTTTCCTTCTACCTATGTTATAAACTACACACTACATTGTTATTATGTTTTAAAGTTAAACAGTCAATTATTTTTTAAGGATATTTAAATAACAATAAGAAAAGCCTTTTATATTTATCCAGGTACTCACTCTTTTCAGTGCTCTTCATTCCTTTGTATAGATGCAGACTTCCACCTGAGAAATAGCCTTCATTTCTTATATGCATAGATCTTCTGGTGATGAATTTTTCAACTTCTGTATATCAAAAAGTGTCTCTATTTTACCTCTGTTTTGGTAAATATTCTTGCTGGGTACAGAATTTCAGGTTGACAGTTTTTATTTCATTCAATACTTTACATTATTGCTCCACTATCTTCTGGCTTGCATTGTGTCCCAAAAGAAGTCTGCTGTAATTTTTATCTTTTGCTGCACACGTTCCGCACCCGCCCCACATACCCCCTGCCCCCCGCCCGGCTGCTTTTAAGATTTCCTGGGATTTATTCCAGGGATGCAAGGATTCTTCAACATATGCAAATTAATCAATGTGATACACCATATTAACAAATTGAAGAAAAACCATATGATCATCTCAATAGATGCAGAGAAAGCTTTTGACAAAATTCAACACCAATTTATTATAAAAACTCTGCAGAAAGTGGGCATAGAGGGAACCTACCTCAACATAAGAAAGACCATATATGACAAACCCACAGCAAACATCATTCTCAATGGTGAAAAACTGAAACCATTTCCTCTAAGATCAAGAACAAGACAAGGATGTCCACTCTCGCCACTATTATTCAACATAGTTTTGGAAGTCCTAGCCATGGCAATCAGAGAAGAAAAAGAAATAAAAGGAATACAAATTGGAAAAGGAGGAGTAAAACTGTCACTGTTTGCAGATGACATGATATTATACATAGAGAATCCTAAAGATGCTACCATAAAACTACTAGAGCTAATCAGTGAATTTGGTAAAGTTGAAGGATACAAAATTAATGCACAGAAATCTCTTGCATTCCTATACACTAATGATGAAAAATCTGAAAGAGAAATTAAGGAGACACTCCCATTTACCACTGTAACAAAAATAATAAAATACCTAGGAATAAACCTACCTAGGGAGACAAAAGACTTGTATGCAGAAAACTATAAGACACTGATGAAAAAATTAAAGATGATACAAACAGATGGAGAGATATACCATGTTCTTCGATTGGAAGAATCAACAATGTGAAAATGACTATACTACCCAAAGCAATCTACAGATTCAATGCAATCCCTATCAAACCACCAATGGCATTTTTTACAGAACTAGAACAAAAAATCTTAAAATTTGTATGGAGACACAAAAGACCCCAAATAGCCAAAGCAGTCTTGAGGGACAAAAAAGGAGCTGGAGGAATTAGACTCCCTGACTTCAGATTATACTACAAAGCTACAGTAATCCAGACAGTATGGTACTGGCACAAAAACAGAAATATAGATCAATGGAACAGGATAGAAAGCACAGAGATAAACCCATGCACCTATGGTCAACTAATCTATGTCAAAGGAGGCAAGGATATACAATGGAGAAAACACAGTCTCTTCAATATGTGGTTCTGGGAAAACTGGACAGCTACCTGTAAAAGAATGAAATTAGAACACTCCCTAACACCATACATAAAAATAAACTCAAAATGGATTCTCCTGTAAGACCGGACACTATAAAACTCTTAGAGGAAGAACATTCTTTGACATAAATCACAGAAAGATCTTTTTTGATCCACCTCCTAGAGTAATGGAAATAAAAACAAAAATAAACAAATGGGACCTAATGAAACTTCAAAGCTTTTGCACAGCAAAGGAAACCATAAACATGACAAAAAGACAACCCTCAGAATGGGAGAAAATATTTGCAAACGAATCAACGGACAAAGGATTAATCTCCAAAATATATAAACAGCTCATGCAGCTCAATATTGAAGAAACAAACAACCCAATCCAAAAATGGGCAGAAGACCTAAATAGACATTTCTCCAAAGAAGACATACACATGGCCAAGAGGCACATGAAAAGCTGCTCAACATCACTAATTATTAGAGAAATGCAAATCAAAACTACAATGAGGTATCACCTCACACCAGTTAAAATGGGCATCATCAGAAAATCTACAAACAACAAATGCTGGAGAGGGTGTGGAGAAAACGGAACCCTCTTGCACTGTTGGTGGGAATGTAAATTGACACAGCCACTATGGAGAACAGTATGGAGGTTCCTTAAAAAACTACAAATAGAACTACCATATGACCCAGCAATCCCACTACTGGGCACATACCCAGAGAAGACCATAATTCAACAAGAGTCATGCACCCCATTGTTCATTGCAGCACTATTTACAATAGCCAGGTCATGCAAGCAACCTAAATGCCCATCGACAGACGAATGGATAAAGAAGATGTGGTACATATATACAATGGAATATTACTGAGCCACAAAAAGGAACGAAATTGGGTCATTTGTAGAGACGTGGATGGACCTAGAGACTGTCATATAGAGTGAAGTAAGTCAGAAAGAGAAAAACAAATATCATATTAACGCATATATGTGGAACCTAGAGAAAAGGTACAGATGAACCGGTTTGCAGGGCAGAAACAGAGACACAGATATAGAGAACAAACGTATGGACACCAAGGGGGGAAGTGGCGGGGTGGGGTGGTGGTTTGATGAATTGGGAGATTGGGATTGACATATATACACTAATATGTATAAAATGGATAACTAATAAGAACCTGCTGTATCAAAAAGTAAATAAAATTCTAAAATTCAAAAAAAAAGAGAAAAAATGGTCATATGTGATATGTAAACAAACAAACAAAAAAAGATTTTCTCTTTGTCACTGGCTTTAAACAATTTGGTGATGATGTACCTTGGTGTAGCTTTCTTCATGTTTCTGGTGTTTGAGGTTTATTAGGCTTCTTGAATCTGTGGGTTTACAATTTCCATCAAGTTTGGAAAATTTTGCCATTACTTCTGCCTCTCTTCTTCCCCCACTTCAGGGCGACATCAGCAGTTCACTGATACTTTGATCATTTTTGTTCAGTCTTTTCTGTGTGTTTTATTTTGAATGATTTCTACTGATGTCTTACGTTCACTATTTTTTTCTTCTGCAGTCGAATTTGCTGTGAACCCCCTTTAGAACATTTTTTAAAATCTCAGGCTTTGTAGTTTTCATCTTTTGAAGTTCTACTTGGATTTTAAAAAATATCTTCCATGTTTTTGCTTAAATATGCTACATCTTTTCTCTGGCTTCTTGGTCATCTGGAATAATGTTATAAAATAACTGTTTTAGTGTATTTGTCTACTAATTCTATCATCCATATTATTTCTGGGTTAGTTTCACTTGATTGTTTTTTCTCCTCTTTTCTTGTGTGTCATATTTCTCTGCTTCTTTGTGTGCCTGGTAATTTTGGATTGCATGCCAGACACTGTCAAATTTACTTTCTTGGGTGCGGGATATTTTTGTATCCCTATATTCTTGAGTTTTGTTCTGTGGTGCAGTTAAGCTACTTGGAAACAGTTTGATCCTTTTGGTTATTGCTTCGCTAGGCAGGACTACAGCTGTGTTTAGTCTAGAGCTAATTTCCCCACTTGCTGAGGCCAAAGCTTTCTGGGTTCTCTATCCAATGGGAATAGGAGCTATACGGCTCCGTGTGAACTCTGAGTATTCTTCCTTCCAATCTTTTTGAGTCGTTCTTTCTTTGGCCTCAAGTCCTTTCCATGTTTATCCTGATCAGTACTTAACTGAAGACTTGATTGGGACAGTGCAGATGTTCAGAATTCCTTCTCTATGCATCATCTCATCTCTGCTGCTCTGCCCTGCAAACTCTAACCACCCTGGCTTTTTTGAACTCTCACTTCAAATAAGGGAACTCTCCTTTCAAATAAGGGAGACCACTGGGTTACACCTGGATTCCCCCTTCCTGTACCCATTATCTGGAAATTCTTTCAAGGCTGTTAGCTGGGGGATCCTAGGGTTCATCTAACTTGTTTCCTGTTCCCTTCATTATTTGATGTCCAGTGTCTTGAGAACCACCTTAAAAAATATTTTTTCCCCCAATTTTTTATTTGTTTCAATTAGGAGGGTAAATCTGGTCTTTGCTACTCTAACTTGTCTGGGATTGGAAGTCCTGGATGGAGTTCTCTAAATCTGACCATCTGTAGGATAGATATGATGGAACTATAAGGAGTCAAGAGCACTGAGGGTGCTGGTAAATCTGGGTGAAGTGATGCATCACAGGGCTTAGGCTGTTCTGGGAAAGAAGGTAAGAAGGGGAGGCTCGCCCAGAGAATGGCCTGGAGGGCTTCATAAATTCAAAGAACAAGGATGGCAGGGATATGGCAAAGAGGAAGCTAGCAGCTGAAGAGGCTGGGGTCAGAATTTGGCAAGTTGAAGATTTCAGAGGTGAGGCCATTCCAGGTGACCAGCTGCAGGCTGTGGCCATCCACCAGCTTGAGTGGAGTATGAAGGGCAGCAGTTGAAACTGAGGAAGCATCTACTTGGGGGAGGTCCAGAGGGGCCATTTCCTCGGGAGGTGGGGGGAAGAGAGCCTCATGGTAATCAAGGCTATGGGGTAAGTTCCTTTACATATCAATAAAGGTTCCTTAGGGCACAGTAGAAGTGACTAGAGGTAAGGTCAGCAGAAGAAGCTGGTAGGAAAAAAGTACAGCAGGACGGAATGGACAGCACATGACAGGAGTGACCTTGACAGACAGGCTTAGCATCCAGGGATAAGATTTACTGTGTCCAGCTGACCAGCCCACAGAAGGAGAGGTCCAGCTGGGGTGGGGGTCCGGGGTGGGATGGCAGGTGGCAGCCGGCCTCCAGATGGCCTCAAGGATTCTCACATCCTGGGATTTGTGCCCCAGTGTATCCCCTCCCACACGGAATAGGGCAGACTTCTGTGACCAATAGGATATGGTGGAAATGACAGGGCATGACTTCCAAGGCCAGGTCATAAAAGACCTCTGCCTTGCTTCCTGGGTCACTGGGAGAAGCCACCATCATGCTGCAAGGACACTTGGGCAGCTTGTGAAGAGGCCCATGCGGAGAGGACTGAGGCCTCCTGCCAATGACCAGCCCCGACTTGCCAGGTGTGTGTGAGCCACCTTGGAAGTGGATCTCCCTGCTCCTGTCAAGCTCTCAGATGACCACAGCCCTGACCCAACACTCGGACAGTCTCTGCATGAGTGACCTTAGAGGCAGAACCATCCAGCAAAGCCACTCCTGAATTTCTGACCCATGGAAACTGCAAGAGATAATCAATGTTTATTGGTTATTTAGTATTTGAATTTTGGGGCAATTGTTATTCAGCCGTAGGTAACTGATGCTGATTTTGGTACCCAGAACTGGGATGTCTTAACAAAACCTGAACATATAGGCATGAGTTTGCATCCACACAGTGAGCAGCCGGTGGACAGCTCATGCTCAGTGCCGGTCACTGCTGGGTCGCCTGGTTGGCTTGGGGTAGCAGCTGGGCCTTCTGAGAGCATTGGGCACAGGATGACCCCTGGGGCCCACCTACCTGAAAACACACAGAGAATGGAATCTGGGAAATGCAGTCCAGTGAGGCCAAGTTGACACATTACAGACACCACAGCACCTGAACTGAAAGCTGTCGCAAGGCTGACCTTGAGCACGACCGTGTCAGGAAGTCAGGGGGGCTTTCACACCTGGCTTTCACAGCCATCACAGGAGACAACAGTGAGGGGAACCCTGGGCACAGAGAGAAGACAGAGAAGGAACACATAGCCGAGAGGTCGGCCTCTTTTGTTTGCAAAGGGCAGAGACCTTTGCTGTGTCTGGAAGGTGACGGGAATCCTGACCTGCAGGAAGGCCTCATGGGAGATGAGAAACAGCCACCAGATGTTCCTGCTCTCCTGTCACTATTTCTGCTAAGAGCTGAAACCGAGGGAAAGGAAGGTAAAAATCCTAGAGATTCACAAGTCTGGAGGAAACCATTGCTCCCACGTGAGATGGGGTTTGATCACGTAGGGGTGGACGTGAGCCGCGTCTGCACACTCAGGCTCAGGTGGCTTCAGGCCCTGCTGAACCGGCTTTTTCTTTCACCTGAGGAGTGAAGACCACCGTGACTTTGTCCAAGAGGACTGAGGGTGCCACTTCCCTCACAGCCCTGCCTGTACACAAAGTGTGCGGCCGGCCACAGGCATCCGTCCCCATTCCTGTACCCCGGAGAGTTAGACAGCAAGCGCTTTTTATCTTTTAGGAGCTCGTCCAAGAGAGTGGGGTGGGGATGCTGAGAGGCCACTGTCCACGGCGACCTGGGCAGTGAGGGGCTTGGTCTAGACCCACTGGGCTGCGGCCAGCTCCTCCCGAGTGCGTGGATCGTGTAGTCAGAGTGCAGCAGAGCAGGGAAGGCCTTGGATGCAGGGTCAGCCTCGGTCCCCTTGATGGACAACCTTTGATCTTGTCGTTCTTAGTCACTGAGATCCCCAGAGTGGGCAGGAAGCCCCCCATTTTCCAGAGTGGGTGATGGGCTGTCTCCTGTCTCAGGACGAGGGGCACTTCCTATCCCGAGTGTCATAAGAAGGATGTGGTGCTGGGGCCACTGCCCCTACCTCCCCCCAGGCCCTGGAGGCACCTGGCACTGACGAGCCTGGGTGACATTGGACAAGTTATTTAATCTTTTGTCTCCAGCTGTCCGATGGCTCCATACTGTCCCCGATCACACTGTTGGGTTGGGGAGTAGATCTGCTGCCACTTGGGAAAACGCCTGCACAGTTTCCAGCACAGAATAGAATGGGCGTTCGCCAAAGGTCCGTCCCCACCATCTACTGGCCATCACTTCACACAGCCTGGCGCTCAGTTTAAACTCAGTGTTCGTCCTCGGCCCGGCTTCCTCCTTCTTCACAGGCCAGGAAAGCCCTCGGGCTGCGGTCTTTCCATCCTACAGGAAACGTCTTGTCCAGCTTGGTGTCCTGCTCAAAGGCACCCTGATTGTGGGACCCTCTAAAGAGCGTTCTCTCAGCAAGTTTCAGGTTTGAATGAGGCTTGGAGAGGACAGACATGACCCCCAGGCCACTGAGATCAAACAGAGAAAGGCAGAGGCTGCTCCTGGTCAGAAAGTCACCGCCCTGGTGTCTGGCCCAGAGCTCCCTGTAACGGCCTGCCCGCCGGTCAGAGTTCACCGGCTCTGGCTTCTGGGCTTGTGCACCCAGGGAGGCTCCCAGGATGGGCCTCGATCTCTCACTGACAAAAGTTCTCTCTCCAGAGTCCCAACTCTACCTGCTCCAGGCCAGCAGACCCGGGCACGATCTCTCTGCCAGAGGCCCAGAGTGACCGGAGCTGCCCCTGCCGGGGCGCCAGGACAGTAGGCAGACACGACACTGGTCACGGGTCTTTATTTATTGAGTTGAGAATTCACACGAGGTAGCATCATACAATAGTAAGTCATTTCCAGGGCTGGATAAAAATGATTGTCACTCACCGTGCTTCACGAAAATTTCTTTTAATGAATAAATAATTTGATGAAATCAAAAATATTTACAATATAAACACATGGCAAAGCTTCAGGTCTGTGAATCTGATCATCGACCTCCGCCTTTCTGAACTGAACGCCTCCCAAGCTTTTCCCTTGGGAACAATACAAATCTGATAGAAACAACAGCTCATACATCTCTTTGTTCGTTATATGTTTATCTGTTAGTCTTGGAAAGCTACATATATTATGCGACATGTTAAAATACAAATTTTAACTAAAATAATATATTATCATAATGCCAGGTAGCATTCTCCACAGAACAAAAATGTACACTCAGTTGTAACAATAACAAAGGTTCACGGGCCACAAAATAATACCCCAAAGGTACAAATTCCTTCATAAGAATATAATTGTGCTCTTCAGTTTACCAGCTGTCCATGCTGCTCTACGGAGCTGGTGCCTAGGAGGACAGGATTGGACCACTGGATGCTGAGGGTAGTTTTCCGTCAGGCAGCAGCAGTATTGGGAATCGGGCAGGGCAAGCAGTTTTATAAACACTTTCTTGGGCTCTTCAAAAGAGCCAATTAGGCAAAGCAAAATAAGCATATCGAGAAGTCTTCATCTCATCGGCACAAACACCATGGCACGTCCTGGCTTTGCAGGATGAAAGGTTTGTGTGCAGGGCTGTGTACGCCGTCAGCCAGCATTCAAGTATTCTAGGGCTACCTCATAGCAGAACTTGTACTGATCCTGGAACACAGAAGGGACAAAATGTCAGCGTGGCCATAGCGGGATGCAGTTTCTCTGAAAGCAATGATGCCAGATTAGGGTTTTAATTGGAAGCAATCAAACTGAGAAGGATGTGAATCAGAAGCGAACTGGGAAGTCATGGTCCTGAACCAGACACATATTTGTCGTTTGTAGATGTTTCCCACAAGGCCGATGAAAGAGGTATTTTGATATCTATGCTCATTAGAATTCCTGGAAAGTTCTAGACAACTGCAACACATATCTCTGTTTGTCCACACGTATGTGTTCACCTGTTACGTCAACATCCTGAGTACAAATTATTGGAAAGCCAAGAGGTGGAAGGAAAGATAATGAGGGCTGGGGACATGCCTTCATGATTTGCTCAGCAAATAAACGTGGCTTCACTCCTGGACTGGCTTTACCTCTGACTGTCAGTCAGCAGGATTTCCTCCGTTTTATGAGAGTTTATTAAGCACCTGTTAAGTACCAAGTGTCTTGACCTGGTCCCTGACTCTGAGAAGTCCATGTCCAACAAGGAGGATGAGACGGGCACCCAATGGCACTCACGAGGCAGAGCTGAGCAGGGCCCACGAATGCTCCCCAACGTGGGTGCAGTGGAGGAGGGAGCTGAGCTTCTTAAGGAAGATGTGCAGGGGGTGGCAGGTAATGGGGGGAGCCTGAGGATGAGCACGTGAGCGGGGGGGCGGTGGTTATGTGTCCTGGTTTTCCCGGGACAGTCCCAACTGATGCCTGTTGTCCTGGTGTCATCGTGACTTGTAGGCCCTTTCACTCTCAAGAGTATCCCAGTTTGAATGATAAAGTACGTGGTCCTCCTAGCAAGCATCCCAGGTGGAGGCGACAGGATAAGGAAAGGCACAGAGTGGGGACGTCTGATGCCCTCTGGGAGCCACATACCAGTTCTTAATCGGGCAGTGAGCTCATCTCTCTTGAGCACAGAATTCTCAGATCCTGGACCATGGCCTGAGCAAGCCCCGTGTGAGGTCCTGGCCCAGGTGGGGTTTCAGGTGGGAGGGGAGGGCCTTCGGCACCTGTGTTTATGCCGTGAGCTGACCGATGCTCACCTGGGTGTGGCCTCTGAACCGAGCAGAGGGACACGGGGGTTGAGGACGCCTCCATCTGCCCCCTGGCAGCAGCCCAGTCACTCAGCAACTGGCAGGCCCCCCTCCCCCTCAGTCGGAGGGAGGCTTTCACCAGCCGTGTGGTCAGGACCACTGTCTCACATCCAATATGATGGCCACGACCGAGGAAATGCACCTCTTACTTTGGGGTTTGTCAGATTAATTAAAAAAAGGAATTTCCTTTTTTTTTTGATATGGGCCTAATTAGTCATCGCAATTTTCTTTCTCCACCTACATTTTGTTCTCTAAATGCCCCTCTAAACCAACCTATTTATTTGAAGACAAGGGCCATGGTCTCTCCCTCCGTGGATAATACACCATCCTTAGCAAAGAGCCTGGCACACAGCTGGGGGTCAAACATTGGTTGTGTATGTAAATGGTGACCAAAAAAATGGGTTTAGCAGCTTTTGAGTCAACCCATTTAACATTTAAGGCTAGAGACTGGGGAATTCAAGATATAGCCTCAGCCCTCAGGATCCTACAATCTAGAGGCGAAGACAAAGTAAACAGATCATTCAACACACCGAAGGCGCCATGAAACTGAACATCAATGTCATTAACACCCGCCAGCCTAAAATACAAAAGACAGACAAAATCAAGTGCTGGTGAGGTTGTGGAGAAACTGGAACCCTCCTACACTGCTGGTAGGACTGTAACATGGTGCAGCCCCATTGGACGACCATCTGGTGGTCCCTCCGAAGGGTCACCCTATGACCCAGTGATTTCGCTCCTAGGAGCACACCTAAGGGCACTAAAAATATGTGACACTAAAACTTTCTGATTCACATTCCAGGATTTATTATTTCAGGGTTTGATACTTTCATTTTCAGAATATCTAAAAGAGATCATTTGAATTTCAAAATTCTTATGCTGTCAGCTCACTGGGCTGACGCTGGCTATGGAGTGCTCCAATCACTTCTCTGTTTTTGTGAATCACACAGGCAATTCTTTTTTTTTTTTTTCATGGAAAACTAAGAGATCAATCCCTTCTTGCAATTAGTTTCAGCGCCGACGATGAACCATGCTCTTAACACAGAAAAATGCACTTAGAGGGCCATGGGGCTGCCGGTCTCAGGTCACAACGCAGGTGAGGAAACCAGGAAACCAGGGTTGAATCCCTCGGGTTCATCCTGAGGGATGGCTGTGGTAGGGGCGTCACTGAAAGTACCTGGTCATAGGCATGACTATGGTTTTCAAAATGAATTCTTTCTCTCATTTTATCCCTCCTAAGCAAGCTGCCAGCCCCCATAGACTCTGTGATGACTGGTTTCTGAACCAGAAAAATAAGGGGAACGAGCAGAAAGGCCATGAATTGCTGCGTCTCCTCCCCCAAGCACCTCGAGAAATGCCTGAAATCTTCCCACACTGCAAATGGATTACACTTGATCACCAGGTATAGGCCCGTCTTTGGTGGTTTCCTCTCTCAGGTTCCTTGCTTTTGAACAGTATAATTAAGCCCCACAAGCTAGCTCTGTGCTTCAGGGAAAAAAGAACTTTTATGCCTTGGTCCCAGAATCTCCCAATTTGGGTGACATTATCTTTGTGCTGGACTGTAACCAGGGCAACAAGCTACTCCTCTCGAAGACCCCTGACCTCACCTTCACTCCAGACCCACCTCTTATTTCCACAAAAGGGGAGAAAGTGAAGTTTGAAAGGGCACCCAAAGTGAGGTCACGCTTTAAAGGTCCCTGCTCTCGGAGGGGCGGCACGAGGCCACGGTGTCAGTGGGCGGCTGCAGAGGGCTCCCCTGAAGGGCTGGACGGTGCCTTTGTCAGCACGGCAGCCTGTGTCTGCAGAATGGGGCCCTACGGTCAGTCTGTCGCTTCAAACACCCCACGTCGCCTAAGAAGATTCAAAGAGAAGAGTCTGCATGGCTCACCTGGGGCAAAGTTTCCCTCCCACGCGCACCTGCTTTTTGAAACTAGCACCAGCTTCAGTTTCGGCTGGATCCTTGCTGACAAATCCTTCAGTCTGGAAAAAAATTCTTCTGACTGACGCGCCTGTCAGGAGGGGAAGTGGTCCCCTTGTGCCAATAATCCTGGGTAGGACCGTTTGGTTCAACGTTCCCAGTGGGTCACACTGGGTGACCAACCATTGTGCCCAGGAGACACCTGGGAGGCAGCTGCCCATCTCTGACGATGGGTGGGTGGGTCATTACCCTCATTATAGCTCTGAAAGAGTCTGAAGCACCTCCTCCCTCAAAGCCCATGAACAGTCCATGCAGCTGCTTCCCTATGCAGACCTGTTAGCCTGTAGCCGCCGCCTTCTGGGTCCCAGGGAGCAACTCAGGGTGACACGGGTCCAGGTACAGAGAAGAAAAGTCTGCTCGCCCAGAAAATGTTTACTGGGCCCTCCTTGGAGCCAGGAGCTCAGCTGGGGCTGGGGGGCAGGGGTGGGCTCTGCCTCTGGGGGATCAGAGTCTGGGGTGGGCGGGGGCACAGGGCATTCACACAGACTCCTCAGGAGCAGGGA